>NC_045802.1:39298746-39507048 GCF_009873245.2 Balaenoptera musculus
GTTGATCCTCATTATTCCTGGATTCTGTATTTTCAAATTTTCCTGCTTGTTAAAATGTATTTGTTACCCCAAAATCAATACTCACAAACTTTTTCAGTCATTCAGGGACATGCACAGAGGATGAAAATTTTGAATCTCCCTATTGGCATGTTCCCAGCTCAAGTCCAGTAAGGCACCGTTAAGCCTTCAGCTCTCATACAGAGATGATCAGAGGATGGAGATGACAGGTAGGGGGAAGCACAGTAATGTGTGAGAAGCTCTGGCTCTGGGACTAGTTGGATGGAGTTTGAATTCTAACTCTGGCACCTGTTACTGGAGTGGCCTCAGGCAAGTCACTTCTCTTTTGTAAAGAAAATAGAATTTACCAAGATGAGTTGATTTTAGGATTTGAGATTATAATCTATTATCTATGGGAATATATATATATTCCCCCAGGAACAATGGTTTAGTATTTGCGAATTCAGTATTAGGAGTGAGTTAATAGAATATAACTGCTGTGAATAACAAGAATCCACTGATTTTTAAAGACTCAGTCCATTACTGTCACTCTAGTTTTTGAAATGTAGATTTTCCTAATGCTCAATATGTATAATTCTACATAAGCCTGTCTACTTTAGATTCCAAATTTATTGAAAATAAAATGTTCATGTTATTTCACTTATTTTGCATAAAATAAAGCACAGCATGACACAGTATGTATTTAATAAATGTAATTTGCAGGTTATAAAAGATATAAAGAAGAGTGTGAATTAACAAAAAAGCACCAAAGAAGTAAAAATGTAATAATATGGGAAAAATAGACTTCACTTGGGATGATGCATCAGGTGTACAAACTGACCTTCAAATGTTGGTGTAATTGTTACCAAAGCTACCAAGTATTTGAGTGCACACTTTTCCACTTCCTATAATGCAGGGTTATTTTCAGCTAAAAGACTATTTTCTATAATCACACCACAAAAAATAAAATCACTCATTCTATTTAGCTCCCCCTAGGGGACTTTTAATATTGCTTTTACAGGTAGCAGTGTTCATCCTCTACCAAAAATATAGATAGCCATACTCATATTCCAACCAAACTCATGAAAAGCTTTTCATGGATACAAAAATTTATTTTTATGGAATTTTTTTCCATCATCCCAAACCTACTGCTAGAAAATTAGAAATTTAGAGCCAGAAGAAAACTTAGAAGGCAATTAAAGATTTCAACTGCATCTCTTTTCTTATATTTTCTCCTTGGATAAGTAAAGTAAGACAATTTAGAAAGTCTTAGAACTCTGCTTCCTCTTGCATCTGAACATTTGATTTGGGTCAGGGTCTTGAAATTTTCTCTCAATATTCCTATTGTTTAGATATTATTGTTCAATTTCTAGATATTTGCAACTCAAAATTACACCATACAGAAAGTTTTTGAGAAAATGATAAATTTAAAATGCCTTTCTTCAGTGATTCCAAATAGTGATAATAAATTGTGTAAAATCTTTAATTCTGTTAATTTATTTCCTTCACTTATCAGTTTATGTAACTACTATAATTTTCAACTAGTTATCGATCTGTTCACTTCCATTTAGCTCTTCTTTTACTTAAGCCTGTATTCACTTATCATCTGACCCATGTCTTTTCATATTTGGAAACATTTGAAATCTTTATAATATGGTTATCTCTGTGCTAATATAGGTTTAGATAGACAAGCAATGAAAGCCATTATCTAGACTTGTGATGTGTTAATATGTGATTTTTTGTGTCAGTTTATCTGGTAATAGTCATTGAAAGTTTTATACTTGCCAAATCTCTGTTAGCTGCTGATGATATGGAGAAAAAAAAAAAAAAAAAAAAAAGAACTTGTTCTCTGAGTTTATAATTTAGTGGAGACCTTCATTAATCAAGGAGTTATATCAATATATGGTGAGGCATATTCTTATGAGGAGAAGTTGGAGCTATTCTCCTGAGGAAGTGAAGATTGATGTGAGATCTGAAGAAAGAGTAGGAATTAACTAGATGAGAAAGGATTTTTTAAACTTCCTTATAGAAGTAACAACCTGCATAAATGCCCCGGGGTTGAGGAGATAATTTGAGAAGATTAGTTTAAGCTAGAGAGTTGAGCATTAATCAGATTATTCAGAGAATTGTTCTCCATGTTAAGAATTCACTGTTTCTCTTAAGTAAAATGGAATGTTAAAGGATTTTTTTAGCAGTTTCTTGACATTTGATTTATTGAAATGCCTTTGAAATATTTTTATATCTGAGAAAATAAGGCATAGCATACTTTCAAAAGTAGTTTATCCATAACGTAAGTAAACATTTTCATTTTATTTTTAAAATACACCATGCCAAACGTTTTACTTACCCTTTACCCTTTCTTTGCATAAGGGTAGAGATTATTAGGAAGAATAGGGCGTTGCTAGAACTTTCCAGGCCCTTTTATGAAGGAATACAGTAGTATATTAAAATTTCTGGTGGTTTACTCCCAGGAGAGTTTGCTTGTCCTGATGTGTGGAAAGGAGCAAATTATTGGATCTGAGTAGCTAACAGGTCCATAGTTCTTTATGAAACTAAAAATGGTACTCCTTAAATTAAAAAAGGATCTTGTTGGATGCCTAAGTGCATACAAAAAAGGGTAGTTTAACTTAAAATAAAAAACGTTTTCATCTACAAAAGAGGTAGTAGATTAAAGGGAGATATGTGCATTTTATTTTACTTAAATTTTTATTTCAGTCGTTGTATTTGACTAAACAAATTCTCCTTCACAATTCAGCTTGACTTCCAGGAGTGAGAATGTTGCCAATGAAATAATAATGTCAACACAAGTACTATAGGTAGGAGTAGGATATATACTAAATTGGGGTTGAGGTGGGAGTTGTAGTGTAACAGAGAAGAACAAACCTAATTCCATACTGAATCTATTCCTTTAGCTCTAACCTTTGTGTTCTGTTACCTGTGCTTAGTCTTTCTGGCTCTGCAGTTTTGTAAAAGAATGTCGCCTGCAATATACAAAATAGCCCTTTCTCAAGACTTTGCCTTCCAGACTTGCCATTTAAAGGTATAACACTTTTTATTGATATAGAGATTAAAACATTACAGAACAGAGAATAACATTTGTCTTGTTGGAAGTTTACAGGAACATCATGACCAGACCTACGTGGACAGCTGCAAGACCAAAGAATTATCACAACTCCTCTGGAGTATGGCTGGTACCAAGAAGTTTGCAACAACCAGCCACACCCCCAAACCCCCTTTTAGTATAAAAGAGGCCTGAATTCTAACTCAGGTGGGATGGTTCTTTGGGTCTCACCATATTCTCAGTCTGCTGACTTTCTGAATAAAGTTGTTAGTCCTTGCCTTAACATCTTGTCTCTTCATTTATTGGCCTGTGGCACAACAAGCAGTGTGGACTTAGATTCAAAAACAGTAGCATGCAACTGGAGGAGGTGGAATTTGGCTAAATGAAATAATTTAAAGAAACATAAAATTATCTAAAACAGGCTTAACCGTATAGATGATGGGAAAAAATCAGCACGAAAACGTTCAAAAGATAAAAAGAATGCACATGCTTCTTGGTGGAACTATGGTAGTTAAAAACTGCAATTTGAAGATATACACCCATACATATATATAAATATATACATATACCTATATATGTAAAATTAATTGGGTAATTGAGTCAAGAAATTTAGAAGAAAAAAGACAAATGTTGCAATCAGGGAGAAAGGCTGCGTTTGAACTTTATAAACTGACTGAATTAATCATTTACTTATTCATTTCTTTGTCATTATATTGCTTATAATGTCTTGGCTTGTATCTTAAAAAGCAAATTTAACCCAAAATTATACTTCATAGATCTGAAAATTAAAACCACAATATATCTTTGAACACTAGAAATCACATAATTATTACATGAAAAACTAAGAAGCTAAGTCATATTTATGAGACATGCTGAGTCTCCCCTATTATCAATATCCCCCACCAGAGTGGTACATTTGTTACTACAGATGAACCTACATGGGCACATCATTGTCACCCAAAGTCCATAGTTTACATTAGGATTCATTCCTAGTGTTATGCATTCTATGGGTTTGAACAAATGTATAATGACATATATCTGTTATATAGTCACGTACAGAATTTTCACTACCCTACAAATCCTCTGTGCTCTGCCTATTCATCCCTCTACAACCCACCCACCCCCAACCCCTTGCAGCCATTGATCTTTTTACTATCTCCATAGTTTTGCCTTTTCTACAATGTCATATAGTGGGAATCATATGGTGGGTATCTTTTTCAGACTGACTTCTTTACTTAGTAATATACAATTAAGTTTCTTCCATGTCTTGTCATAGCTTGATAACTCATTTCTTCTTAGCACTGAATAATATTTCATTGTGTGGATGTTTCACAGTTTATTTATTCCCTTTACCTACTGAAGGGTATCTTGGTTGCTTCCAAATTTTGACAATAATGAATAAAGCTGTTATAAATGTCTGTGTGTGGGTTTTTGTTTAGACATATGTTTTCAACTTCTATGGGCAAATACCAAGCAGCATGATTGCTGGATTGCATGGTAAGAGTATGTTTAGTGGTGTAAAAATATGCCAAATTGTCTTTCAAAGTGGCTATATCATTTTGCATTCCCACCACTAATAAATGAGAGTTCCTTTTGTTCCATATGCTTTGAGGATTTTTTAAAGCTTTTGTGTAGAGCCACAAAAGAGCCTGAATAACCAAAGTAATCTTGAGAAAAAAAAAAAAAAAAAAGCTGGAAGTGTCACACGCCCTGACTCCAGACTATACTACTAAGCTTCAGTAATCAAAACAAGATGGCACTGGCACAAAAACAGACACATAGATCCATGGAACAGAACAGAGAGCCCGGAAATAAACACATGCACATATGGTCAATTACTCTACAAAAAGGAGGCAAAAATATACAATGGGGAAAAGACAGTCTCTTCAATAGGTAGCCAAAGTATGGAAGCAAACTAAGTGTCCACCAACATATGAATGGATAAAGAAGATGTGACATATATATATATATATATATATATATATATGATATATATGTGGAATACTGCTTAGTCATAAAAAGGAATAAGATTCTGTCATTTGCAACAACATGAATGAATATAATAAAGAGAAACAGACTCATAGATACAGAGAACAAACTAGTGGTTACCAGTGAGGAGGGGGAGGGGCAAGATAGGGGAAGGGGATTAAGAGGTACAAACTATTAGGTATAAAATAAATAAGATACAAGAATGTAATGTACAGCACAGGGAATACAGCCAATATTTTATAATAACTTTAAGAGGAGTATAATCTATAAAATTTTGAATCACTGTGTTCTACACCTGAAACCAATATAACATTGTAAGTCAACTATATTACAATACAAAAAATAAAAGAGCTTTCAATCACTATTAACTCCCTTGATCCTTTTCATTTAAAACAAAAACCAAATAAAAAACAAACTCTAATGAGAAGTAATTTATCTACAATGAAATACATATTTTTAAGTGCAAAGTTTGGTGAATTTTGATGAATATATACACCTATGTAATCAACACCACCGACAAGATAGAGAATATTTTCATCAACTCAAAATAATTCTTCATACTCTTTTACAGTGCAGACCCAGGCAATATCTGCCCTTCTTTCTATTACTATAAATTAGACTTCATATATTGAGAATTTCATAAAATTGAATAATACACTGTGTACTCTTTTAGATCAGACTCTTTGCGTTCAGCATGTTTCTGAGCTTCAGATAATTTGTGTGTATATCAATAATTTATAACTTTTTATTGCTGAGTATTATGTGAATACACCACAATTTTTCTATCCTTCTACCTACTGATAGACCTTTGGGTTGTTTCCAGTTCAAGGCTATCATGAATAAACCTGCTATAAATATTTGTATACAAATATTCTTATAGACCTTTTCATTTTTTAGTGTGGGGTGATCATACAACAAAGTGAGAATGGCTGAACCCTTCTCCTTATGTTAGCTTACTTTTGTAAAACTCTAATCTTGGTTATGTTTTTAAATAAAATTGGATCACATCACTCAAACTATAATTCACATAATGACTATTTTTCAATTAAAATTAAATCCAACCACTTCATTTACTCTTTACAGACTTGCATGTTTGCCTCCAACTACATGTGCAATTTTAGCCTCATCACTCTTCCCTCTGTATACTTGATTTAATGTCACTGCCCCTCTTTATGTTTCTTTAATATAAGTTATTTCTCATTTATGTCTTTGTGCCAAATGGTCCACTTGCAGGAATGCTCTGCTATCTTATTGTTGCATGACTGCATGACTGGTATATATATATTTTTTCTTTCAAATCTCACCTTAAGTACCATCTCAGCAAAGGGAATTTCCTCTCCTAGAATTTAATGTCTTTCATTGTGCTTTTTATGTTCTAATATATTTGTTGTTTGTTTGATTGTATATTAGTGTATAATATGTTTTATGTACTAGAATTAAAGCTCCATGAAATAAAAGATTATATGAATAGTTTATTGTATTGTCTTTAGTGCTTATAACATCCCTTGTTCTATAGTTGCTCTTCAATAAATTTTTAAGAGAGCAGCTGAAGAACATAACATAAGCTGATTCAATTTATGATGGTAATGCTCAAAAGGACCCACAATATGGCTTTATATTCTTAATGTTTTCCTTAATAGGTTTTCTTTCTGAAGCTGTTTCTGGCGTAGACAACTAACTCACTGTATGAATTCTTGCCATCTTCCTTTTAGTACTGAAGGTCCCCTTCTAAAGTTTTAAGTAAAGACATAGATTCTTAGCCTTAGATTCCGTTTCTAAGGCATTCTGTGCTAGAGGTAGCCACATGTCAAATTTTAAACAGTGAAATGTGGTCAACTCTCTAAACAATGAAATGTGATTAAGTAGATTTTAGACTTTCATTTTACCTCTTCTGGAAGGCTGGAAAGTAATAACGACTGAAATAATAGTGGAAGCTATGTGTTGACGGTGGTGGAACTGCACTTCTAGCCCATGTTCTGAATGACTACAGGCATGAGTGTCTACCCACCTGCTGAGAAAACTACAGAGGTTAAAAAAAACTTGTGCAAGTCACGGTGTTTTAGGATCTTTGGCACAGCAGCTTAGCCATTACCTTCAGTAATATCTTCCAAGAGAACTATTTAATACCTTCTTCTCTCAAACCTCTAGGCCCTTGCAACTTTCACCTAATGAACTATTTTTGCTAAAAGGAACCGCCTTCATCTTCCTCAGCTCAATTCTGTCCATTTGCTTCCATTTCTTCCTTCTTGTCTGTAGCAAATGAAGAAGAATTCTTTCTGTAATTAAAGGAATTAAAGCATTTCTGATATTCTAGATGCTATCCTCTCATGAATTCTTGAGGGCATCACTTTTGTAACTATCTTGCTTTATTGCATCAGTTCCTTCTATCTACTGCATCATCCCAATTAGCATTTACAAGTGCCTAATATTTACCTTCTTGAAAAAAAAAAAGAACTCCATTTTGGTTGCAGCCCCATTTCTCTGCTCCTCTTTACAGCTAAAGTTTCATTAGAGAATAATGTATATGCTCTGTCTATATTTCTTTACTCTCTATTCTTTCCTTAACTCACATCAATTAGGCTTCTTTCCAACCCATTCTAGGTACTATAGTTGAGCTAATAAACAGCATCCTTGAGATAAATCCAGTGAACTATTCTCTGTTCTCTCTTTCTTAACCCCAAAGATTAGCACTATTTTTTGAAATGGTGAATACACACACACACACAAACAAACAGAGACACATACATATAAATACACACACACACATACACACAAAAACACACACAGCTTTTTTTTTGTGATAGCACACTTCCCTAATTCTCCAAACACACCAATTCTGTCTTAATCTTCTTGCTTCAATTTTTATGTAGTGCCTATGAATTTTGAGAGTGATGTGAGGCTGACATTTTATCCAGACCCTATTTTTCTTTAATATCCTTTTTATCTAAGGTCTAAATAAATTTAACCAAGGAGGTGAAAGATGTGTACATTGAAAACTACAAGACATTGATAAAATAAACTGAGTATGACAAAATAAATTGAAGATGTCCTGTGTTCATTAATCAGAAGAATTGGTATTGTTAAAATGTCCATTCCACACAAAGCAATCTACAGATTCAATGCAATTCCTTAAAAAAATTCAATGACATTTTACACAGAAATAAAACAAACAATCCTAAAGTTTGTATAGACCCACAAAAGACTCCCGCAATAGCTAAAATAATCTTGAGAAAATAAGTGCAACTGAAGGCACCACACTTCTTGGTTTCAAACTATAGTACAAAGCTGCACTAATCAAAGCAGTATGGTACTGGCATAAAATCAAGCACATAGATCAACGGAAAAGAATAAAGAGCCCAGAAATATAAAATAAAAAAAAAAAAAAAAAAAAAAGAGCCCAGAAATAAATCCATGCATATTTGACAAAGGAGCCAAGAATACTCAGTTGGGAGAAAGGATAGTCTTTTCAATAAAGAGTGTGGGGAAAACTGGATATCCATATGAAAGAAATGACATTGAACCTTTATATCACACCAATCATGAAAATTAACTTGAAATGTGTTAAAAACTTAAGCATAAGACCTGAAACCATAAAGCTCCTAGAAGAAAACATGGAGAAAATTCTCCTTGAACTTGGTCTCAACAATGATTTTTTTTTGTATATGACACTAAAGCACAAGCAGCAAAAGCAAAATAAACAACTGACACTACATCAGACTAAAAGGGTTATGCACAGCAAAAGAAATAATCAAAAAGAAAATGAAAAGGCCACCTATATACTGGAGGAAAATATTTGCAAGTTATATATCAGATAATGGATTAATATCCAAAATATGTAAGAACTCACACAACTCAATAGCAAAAAGGCTAATAATCTGATTAAAAAATGGGCAGAGAACCTGAATAGACATTTTTCCAAAGAAGATATTCAAATGACCAACAGGTACATGGAAAGGTGCTTAACATCACTAATCATCTGGGAAATGCAAATCAAAACATACCTGTCTGAATGGCTATAATCAACGTGAAAATGTGAAGAAATGGACACATGCACCTTTGGTGGGAATGTAAATCGGTCCAGCCATTATGAAAAACAGTGTGGAAGTTCCTCAAAAAATTAAAAATAGAACTACCATGTGATCTAGCAACCTCACTTCTGTGTATATATCCAAAGGAGATGAAATCAAGATCTCAAAGAGTATCTGCAGTCTTACATTCATTGCAGCATTATTCACAATAGCCAAGATATGGAAACAACTTAAGTGTCCATCTATGAGTTAACTGGTAAAAAAAATGTTACACACACACACACACACACACACACACACAATAGCATATATATTATTCAGGCATAAAAAGAAGGCAATCCTGCCATTTGTGACAAAATGGATAGACTTTGAGAATTATCATATAAGTGAAGTAAGTCAGACAAATACAGTATGATGTCACTGTGTATGAACACTAAAAAAAAGCCAAACTCTAGAAACAGAGAGTAGAATAGTGGTTTCCAGGGGTTGGGTTGGGGAAATGGGGAGATGTTGGTCAAAGAGTACAAACTTCTAGTTTTAAGATGAAAAAGTTGTAGGGATCCAATAAACAGCATGGTGAATATAGTTAACTGTGTTGTATATACACTTGAAAGCTGCTAAGAGAGTAGATATTAAATGTTCTCCCTACAACAATGTGAGGCATAACCTTATGGTTAACTAACATTATTGTGGTAATTATTTTGCAATATAAACATGTAAGTCATCGCTTGTAAACTTTAAACTTACACAGTGTTATGTATCATTTATATCTCAGTAAAGCTGGAGAAAAAATGACTTTATTTAGAAAACTCAGTTTGTGGAAGCTAAATCCCAGATGCATTTACAGGGAAAACTTAGTTGCAGTTTAGTTACAGTGTGGTATTTTTCATTTATTTTATTGTTGATTTTCCCATATTTTTAGTCATCAAATTTTTTTTTTAGAGACTGTTTATATTTGCTCTGCCATGTAGAAAATCTCATTTTACAAAGTGAATTTTAAATAAAATAAAAATAAAATTTACACATTTAAAAATCATTGAGACTCATTATTTTAAAAATGGCTTTACTGGGAATAGTTTTCAAAAATATCTAAAAGAGGAAGTTATGATCATAGAGTAAAACCCTTAGTACATATACAGAAAAACCTATGTATCAAGGAGTGAGCAGGGACTAGTGGGCTGCAGTGAGGACAGTTCTTTAAAGAAATGGAAGTCAAGGAGCTAAGAGGCTAGAAATTTTTTTTTTAATTATTTATTTATTTATTTTGGGCTGTGTTGGGTCTTTGTTTCTGTGAGAGGGCTTTCTCTAGTTGCGGCGAGCGGGGGCCACTCTTCATCGCGGTGTGTGGACCTCTCACTATCGCGGCCTCTCCTGTTGCGGAGCACAGGCTCCAGACGCGCAGGCTCAGTAGTTGTGGCTCACGGGCCCTGTTGCTCAGCGGCATGTGGGATCTTCCCAGACCAGGGCTCGAACCTGTGTTGCCTGCATTGGCAGGCAGATTCTCAACCACTGCGCCACCAGGGAAGCCTGAGGCTAGAAATTTTGAAGTCGTCAAAGTGCATTTTGAAGACACTCCAAAAAACTGAGTGCATAGATTATGGATAAGGGTTGTGAACCAGTTGTTAGATTCTTAAAGAATATGGGTCTTAACCCAAGGTCAATTAACGTCAATAAGTAAATAAGACAATGAGGTGTTTAGGATAGAACAGTCACAGTTGTTTAGACTTCAATGGAACGATGGAACAACATGCTTTAAAGGAAGTCACTCCTGGGCATATATCCAGAGAAAACCATAATTCAAAAAATACAGGTACCCCAATATTCATTGCAACACTATTTACAATAGCCAGGATGTGGAAGCAACCTAAATGTCCATCAACAGAGGGATGGATAAAGAAGAAGTGGTACATATATACAATGGAATATTACTCGGCCATAGAAAAAGAAGGAAAATGCCATTTGCAGCGACATGGATGGACCTAGAGATTGTCATACTGCGTAAAGTAAGTTCAGGCAGAGAAAGACAAATATCATATGATATCGCTTACATGTGCAATCTAAAAAGTGGTACAAATGAACTTCTTTACAAAACAGAAATAGAGTCACAGATATAGAAAACAAACTTATGGTTACCAAGAGGGAAAGGATGGGGAGGGATAAATTGAGAGATTGGGATTGACATATACACACTACTATATATAAAATAGTTAACTAATAAGAACCTACTGTATAGCACAGGGAACTCTGCTCAATACTCTCTAATGACCTATATGGAAAAAGATTCTAAAAAAGAGTATTCACTTTGCTGTACTGCAGAAACTAGCACAAAGTTGTAAATCAGCTATACTCCAATAAAAAGTAATTAAAAATAATTTTAAAATATGTAAAGGAAGTTTGAAGTAAGTACAAAAGGTATATGGGAGGGACCTCAAAGGAGGTTAGCATCAAGAGTAAGCTAGATTTCAGTTAAGATAGAAAGGCAAGGGAACCTTGTTGAGAAGAGCTTGGGGATACAGGAAACTTGATTAACTATGTGATAATAGTTCCTGAGGACAAAACGGATGGATTTGAGTTTAGGAAGGAAAGAGAAGGTTGGGTCAAGACTAAGGAAGCACATATCAATGTTCAGGTGATGGTGAGGTCAAGTATGAGTGCGTAGTGGAGGGGCTGGGGTTCAGATTTCATCATTGACTGATAAAAACAGGTTTCAGAGCGACAAGAGTTTTAGTCTCAACAGTCGTTCTTGGCTGTGGTACCAAATAGTGCCTGAGTATTGTCTGAATTGGCTGGGCAATGTCATATCCTGAAACCACTAAGTAAACTGATAGTGGGCCCAGAAGCTGCAGATGCTGCTTGCAACATGGGCTGGATGATATCTAAGAAACTTCTCACTCATGGGATATACTTAAGTTGGTGATGTATATTTCCTAGTAGTGACTTTAAATTTGCATGTGTGAATTATGAATGGATAGGTGCTTCTGTGTGTGATCGCAGTGTAAGGATGTCTGTAGACTGTATTTATGAATTTGTCTGGAGCTGCTCAGATAATTAAAGCAATGTACTTAGGAAGCCAAGTATACAGGTTCATTTCCTGTGAGGGCTTTTTACATCTGCAGAGTACACAACACATAATAGAGCCTTAATAAATGTTTGTTCTTTAAATGAATAGTGAATAAACACCTCACAGGGTGAAAGGGAACGTGCCTTTAAAGTTATTGTCACTGTCTAGGCCTTTATGCACAGCCAGCATGTTCAGAACTTCATGCTTGAGTCAGTAAGAGAAATGTTGCAAGAGAGTGGGACAGATGAGCAAAATTATCGCTGATCTCAGACAAGCAACCAAAAGACACATTCTTCTAAGAGTGTGAGTAATAACACGTAGTGTAGTGAAAAAAAGAAATGCTTCTGTTCTAAAATTCTCAATCCGAGAGTGGCATGGACATACATATACACTACCAAACGTAAAATAGATAGCTAGTGGGAAGCAGCCGCATAGCACAGGGAGATCAGCTCGGTGCTTTGTGACCATGTAGAGGGGTGGGATAGGGAGGGTGGGAGGGAGGGAGATGCAAGAAGGAAGAGATATGGGGACATATGTATATGTATAACTGATTCACTTTGTTATAAAGCAGAAACTAACACACCATTGTAAAGCAAATATACTCCAATAAAGATGTCAAAAATTTTTTTAAAAATTAAAAAACAATAAAAAAGTAAAATTCTCAATCTTTCTGTCAAAAATATAAATGTTTTATAAGAATATAAAATAAAGATAATATAATTTAACAATAAAAGTAACCAAAAACTTTATTCTTTTCAAATATTTGATAAAAGCATATGAATTAAATCTGAATAATTATATTTGATTAGCTTAATAAATTAAGATAGCTATTTTGCTAGCATTTTCTTATTTCCTTACTATCATATATCTTGTGACAATTTTTAATACATTTATATATTTTCTCATAGGGTGCGAATTTTATGTAAGCTACACAATAAAATTAAAACATTTTGCTTAGGATGTTGCATATTTTTATGTAAACTCTAAAATATTTTTCCCTTGTTGGTTTCCATGAATAGACTCTAAATATCTCCATGGGTTGAAAAGTATGTACATGTAATTTAACATATGCTCTTCATAGAAATGCAAAATTAAAGAAATAATGCAGAAGGAAAAAAAAAAAAAAACTATTCTTAATCACCTCAAAGAGAAAATAGTTTTAACCTTTAGGTTGTTTCCTTTCTTACTCTTCTCTATGCATAATATTTTTATCAGGGGATATAATATATATATACTTTTGTATCCCAAACTCCTTTACATTATAACATAAACAGACTTCTATTAACAACTTTTGAATGGTTACATATTTCCCATATATTATTTTAAACAAAATGTATTTATTGAATGCTTAGACACTAATCTAAATACAGAGATTATAGAGGTAAATAAAACACACTGTTGGGGAGGGGGAAACTTCTCCCTTACCTTTCTTGAGTTCTTTTGACTGGTGTAATAATTAGATTGACACAGGATAGACTAACAGGAGAAAAAAGGAAGAAAAAACAGATTTAATTCGTACTCCCGAAGTTCTCATAGAAATGGAGACCAAAGAGTGGCCAAAGTAGGCAGATTTTAAACTTTTTAGACAAAGAAACAATAAATTTGTGAGTAATTGACAGCACAGAGAAACTTAGGCTTTGGGTGCTTAATTAGTGAAGAATCTAAACAGAGTTTGGACTTGGATAGTAAATTAGTAAAGAAGTAACAAGGTTTATACAGGCTTCTGGGCCCTGAATTCCCTATCTCTGGAGATAAGGGTGTCCTTCTACATCCAGATGCAGGAAGGGCACCTTTCACATGAGAGATTATTTCTTGTTCTCAGGCAGACAAAGTGTCCCTCTTGAATGGGCTGTTTCTTAAGTAACTTTAATTCAAAATAATCAATATGTCACTTCAGCATATTTTGGGGTGGCCTGCCCTGAGCCCCAACAAGACCAAATCTCCATCACTAAACAATTCTCTCATATTGGAAAATATTTTGAATGACAGTTAATCCAAAGGAACACAAATTTACCAAAGCACTATGTTTGCATTTGACGACCTGGAAGAGAAAAAAAGTATTTGTCGTATCACAGCTTTTCACATATGTCTAATGTAATTGTTAGTTTATTTTAACTTCGTTTTATTTGGAAGACAAAGTTTTACTTTTAAATCTAAAATCTACTTGTCTTAAACCTAAAATTAAACAAATAAAACCCCAACCATAAATGAACAGAAGCAGGGTCTTGATTCTTAAGTATCACTAACTTGATTTTAGGATCTAACTTATTTTAAATAAATAATGAGAAACAGTAGTGCCCTGTGGCTTCTCATATGAAAAGTTTTTATGTTCACATATCAGCCAGACTGTCATTGTCCTACATCTGTTATATGGCAGCAACATTATTTATTATGTCTTTGTTCAACCAAAAGGCTCTTTGGTTTTGCTTTTACCCCAAATTTAACAGATGAACTGTGCTATCTCTGCACAGAAGTTATTTTTACTCTTTAACTTGTGAAACTTAACTGCTTGCATGTTTAAAAGCAAACAAACTGTTGCTTTCTGCCTCAATGCCACAAAAAACCTGGACCATCTGTAGCTCATCAGTTTCTTGGTCAATTATAGATGAACAAAGTCCTAAAAAACTGAATAGATAATCCATCAAATAAAACCAAGGGCATGAGGCTTTCTTAAAGCAATTTCCCAATCAAGGTAGTAACTGCTATTGTTTGATCATGCTCCCTGTTTTATTTCCTTGGGCATGAAATGGCACATGGAAAAGACATTAGCCTCCTGAGGGACTCAGTATGGTCATTTCAGTTTCTTAGAGGAAGCTGAGAGTTAACATTTTAAAAAAATGCCATGTTATACAGCAAAGGTTTTATGATTTCTGGTGGAGTGACTTCAGTAACTCTATGATTTCACTTAAAGAAACCTCAACATTGAAAAATTAAATTTCAATGAACACTATAAAAATTAGGTAGAACACACTGACTTATAAATATAATTGGTTTTACATTATTATTAATATCTGGCTTTATTGTATTTTTATCATATTTTTATGTATACTAAACCATAATAATTTGCCATATTATATTTTTACTGTTTTTTTTTAACCAATACGGAAAATATGTGATTGTGCAGTGTTGAAGTTATAAAATATGTTTTGATGTGAGAATATGTTTTGGAAATTTGTTTAGGAATGGGATATTTTGGAAATCAAATATGATGATTTATAAAGGATAAAAGGGATTTCTGTGTTCCTAAGCCTTGCTTTATCAAAGATAATTCCTGGATGGTGTGGGCAAGTTCTGACTCTCTCCACGCTCTGTTCACCAAACACCCTAATTTTCTAGTCTTCAAGCTCATTTTATTTATATTTCTTTGCACTTTGTACTTTTCCCTCTGTCTGTAATTCTTTGCCCTAGGAATTCTCATTGCTGACTGCTTGCTTACAGTTAAGATCAAACTTGAAATTAGTTCCTCCCATCACCACCAAATCAAAACTAGACTTTCAATCTTCTCTTGCCAACTGTTCTAAATCACATCAACCTGGATTTTCAGCCCTCCTTTTTCCTTCCTTCCTCCTTTCCTCCCTTTCTTCCTTTCAGCATGTATCACTACTGAACTATCTTGTTTATTTGTTTCTACTTGCAGATCAGTCCTCTCCAACCACCCCCACCATATATACTCTCTGTATTTTTAACACTTTATTCCCAATACATAGAATGGTATCTGGTAAATAAATATTTGTTGAATAAATTAAAGTAAAGTAAACAAATAGATTCAAACAAAGTTCCTTATACATCTTAAAGAGACAATAAAAATAAGATTTTCTCTGAATCTCTTATATTTGAATTATTCTGTGTATACAAATATATGATATTCTGGTTGGTATATAGTGGTGTCTAGTGTTTTAATTTACATTTACTCCTAGAATTTTATTATTATTATTTTCTAGCTATTCTGGATTATCAGTTCTGGTTTTCTCCTTCACCTTACAGTTATTTATAAGAATTTCTGGTAATCTTGTTTTCAATTTCCAGATCATTTTGATGTTTGTTTATAACTGACTTTAATACTTCTCTCTCATTTTTATTCATTATGTCCATAAAATGTTTTCTGTATTAATTACCTTTTGAAATGTATGTAAATTACCTTTTGAAATGTGTGTAACATGTGGTCACATTTGGTAAATCAATCTTCCTTTTGTCCCTAAAAAGTATTATTCCAATATAAAATAGGGTTTAAAATTTCCCTGTTGGTTCAATACTAATAATTATTATATTCAGATTCTTTATATTTTATTAACTTCTTTTCTACTAAAGCAAAGTTTGACAGTGATGAGCAAAAGCATATACTAATACGGAATTTCCTTTGGTTTCTTTGTATAGTTTATGTAGATTTTTCATGATGTATATTCATACTAGGATATTTGGCTTTTAAGCATTCATGATATCAAATTACCCTTATGGATTATACTTTTTGTACCTTTCTGTGTTTCATTTAACACTTGTTACCTTGAATTTAAACTTGTCTGATACTTATATGAAAAAAATCTAACTTCTTTTTTTAGTATTATCCTGATCTTCTCATCCATCCTTGTAATTTCAAACTTCCAAATCACTATCTTGTATTATATAATGCAAAGATGGGTCTTTTTTATTGATTCAATAGGTAAGTTTATTCCATCTACATTTATACAGAAATTTCTTTGTTTAGATTCTGCTTCTTTATTTTATTATGTGAATTCTTGCTTTTAATGCTTTTGTATTTCATATTTTCTAATATATGGTATGGGTTTTATTGTTTCCCATTTATTTTTGCTTTGGGTTCTTTCTCAGTGTTTCCTCATTCAATTTCCTTTAGTAGTTACCTTTCTGCCTTTATAAAATATACTTACAAAACACACTTATCCACTTGTTAATTTTTAAGATTAGTACACAATTTGTTTTCTTTTTCCACATTACCTCATTCTTTATACTTTCTATATTATGATTATTTTTTCTAATTATTCTAAAGTTTGGAATATATTCATTATGTTCTACAATAATAATTCCCATAACTAAATTTATATGCACTGAATTGTTTAAAAATATCTATATTTAGTGCCAATACCTTTTCTATAACATTACGTGAGCCTCTCAGAGAAAATCCCAAATTTAGCATCATTAATCAAGTATAATGATCTTTATTTATTAACTGAAGAGATAAGCCTAATTCACTAAGATCATAGTTTTTAAGCAAGCTATACCAAGGTCAATGAGAAAACATTTCTGGGGTGACCATGCCATCCAATTTTCCAGAGACTGTTCTGGTTTTAGCACTAAAGTCTCATTTCTGAGGAGCCTCCTCAGTCTCAGGAAAACTAGCATCATTAGTCATCTTACTTTTGCCTCTGTGTAGTTATTGCACTTTGGTGGTGAGCCTGGCACAGCTGTTGATCATCAGGACCAGCAGTTAAAGTAGTGAAAGAGTAAATAAGATGAAGGTCTCTATCAGTCCATCAACATGTCTAATGGCAATGATCTTCTACAAGTAAGGTCTACAGCTTCAAATCTATCTTCTAAATCCCACTCAAGTTTCTCCTCATGTCAACTCTAACCCAGTACCATAAAGAAAAGGAGATTCTGGGAAATGTAGTTCCTATGCTGACCACATCAACACTGGACAAGCCAGCACACCTAAGAAAAAGGACATGGATAAATAAGAGTAAATGAGCATTAGGGATACAAGGAAAGAGATTTATAATTCTAGAGTTTACTGTTTCATAATTTCAGAAGTACAATGATTTTGGATAATAAAAAATGTCAGCACACGATAGGGAAATTGGGAAGATAATATGTAGTTGAGCTAAAGTGTCCGTGATTGAGAAGGTCAAGGAAATGACAGATAGAATTGATTCACGTGATTACAATTTCATCTTGAAACAAAAATACTGTGAACAATGAGTGACGGCTAATTGTATAATGGATAAAAAATGGTGATTAGGAGGGGTAAAGATACATAATATGATGGAGAGACCATCACCAATGAGGATGCAGGAGACCACAGATTCCTTTCCTCCAAATCTAAAAGAATAAACAACTTTCCCTTGAGAGGGGCAGCGTTCTCAGCATGGGTCTGCTTCTTGGCAAAAAGTTGAAGGAAATTTTTAGTGCATCTGTAAATAAAATTCTTAGTCATGAAACAGGTGTTCTTGCATACATAATAGAAAAAGTTGGATGGAAGCCTGTCGTTGAGATGTTGGATCGGAGCAGAAGTGATTAAACACTAAGGACATTTAAACGTATGAAAATATATACAATTAAAAGGCTTATGACTTTATCAATGATCAAGGGTAACTGAAATGTTGGACATAATTTCTTCGTCTAAGCTTAAGTTTTAAAAAAGATAATAGTAATAAATTAAATGCGAATAACACCATTTTTCCTGGTAGATGAGGAGACACTTAGAATGATAAGGACTCTTCTGTTGCCTCTCGGGATTCTACACTGCAGATAGATCTTGTATCTGCTGGTTGAACAACTTTTATTCCTCTGAAATGAGTCAGTGTTGGTCTGGACTAATTAAGTGAGCTCTAGGAAGGGGCACATAACTTACAGGTATTGTCTGTACTTAAAAGAGAGAGAGACAGTATCCTTCTGGCTGATTATCTTAGTGTTTCTATAGATCTATCAACAAAAGCCATAGTCACAAGGCCTGGCTTCTGGCTACTATGGAAAGAAGAAAATCCACTATGATTCCATAAAAGCTAGATAGCCTGTTAAGAAGAGGATTTCTAGACATATAGAATATTGGGAGGTGTGTCTAAGTTAAAGAAACTTTAATGGAAGTAAAGTCCTAGGCCTAGTAGCTTTGAATCTGAAAGGGCAGAAAGGCCATGGTCTTGGGTAGAGTGGCTTTTGAGGTTGTGCAGTATCTTGGTGAAAATGAAAAGTTATTCCCAAAATGGATGCCTTAGATCAATATTTTTCACAATATATGTTGGTCTATAACATAAGCAAAGTACAAAGACCATAAGACTGGAGCTCCATGAAGAAAACACAGCAATGTATCTACCACCAAGATCAAGATATAAAACAGTACCAGCACCTCAGAGGACTTCTTGTGCCTTATCCCACTCATTAATATTCAAAGGTAACCAATCTCCTTATTGCAAAACAATATCACTCATGAACATAGGCACAAAAATATTCAAACAAAAATAGTAAATCCAATTCAGAAATATTTAACAATATAATATATCATGACCAAGCAGGTAGAATAAGCAGAAATATAGGTTAAATATTTGACTATAATGTTTATGTAATCACCAACATGCTAAAGAAAAGAAAAAAAAAAAAAAACATATGGTTGCATCAATAGATGCAGACAATTTTTTTGACATATTCAACATTGAGTTATGATAACAGACTCTTAACAAATTAAGAATTAAAGGGAATTAACTTGATAAAAGCTATTTACAAAAACAATTCCAGCTAATATTATATTTAAATGATGAAAGTCTAAAAACATATTCAGTATATCAGGAACAAAGCAAAGATATCTTCTTTCACTCTACTTAATAGTGTAGTGGAGTTCCTAGCCAGTGAAGTAAGGCAAGAAAACACAGGAGCATAGAGATTTGAAAGAAATAAATAATGTCTATATCCACAGAAAATATGATTTTCTACATGTAAGAATAAAGAATCTACACAAAAGTTAATGAGACTGAGTTAGCAAGGCTAGAGAATACTAGATTAATATTCATTTTTATATACTCGCAAGGAACTATAGGAAATTGATCTATAAAATATTATTCATTATAATAATACCCATAAACATAGAATACTTATGCATAAATCTAACAAAATACTTGCAAGGTGTATGTTCTCTAAATATGAAATATTGTCAGTTGTTATTAAATACCTAAAAAAATGAATCTATATACTGTATTCATGGATCAGAAGACAGAATATTGTCAACATGTCAAGTTGCTCTAAATTGATATACAAATTCGTTGCAAACCCAGTCAAAGTCACAGCAGGATTTTTGTTGTAGAAATCAACAGGCTGATTTTAAAATGCACATAGAAAGGACAAGAATATGTGAAATAATTTTGTGAAAGAAGAATAAAGTTTGAGGACTCAAATTATTACTCAAAATATTACTATTTACAGTCACTAAAAAGTCACTATCAAGGCAGTTTGAAAAGTTTTTAAAAAGGTCTTAGAAGAGGGCTGGCAAACTTTTCCTGTAAAGGGTCAGATAAAAAATATTTTAGATTTTGCAGGCCAAAGTCTCTTTCACAATTCAACTCTGACATGGTATCATGAAAACAATCATAGTTATTATGTAAACAAATGAGAATGGTTTTGTTCTAATCAACTTTACTGGCAAAAACCAGGGGCAGGCCATAACTGGCCCATGGGTCATAGTTTAGTAAACCCTGAGATAGATAATCCAAAAATATACCCACATGTATGTGGTCAATTGATTTCCAACAAAGATGTAATGTATGTCAATGGAAAATGGACAGTCTTCAACAAATAGTACTTAAAAAGTTGGACAACCATGTGCAAAATCGTCCCATAATTATAACCATAATTTGCACTACATATGCATATATTGAATCATTCTTTGCACCATAAACATACGTTAATTCAAAATGGATCATATGTAAATTATTTCTCAAATAAACTGATAAAAATTGCTCATAGACTTTAATGTAAAGCTAAAGGTAAAAAAATTTCTAGAAGAAAATATAAGAGAAAATCTTTGTGATTTGAGTTACCACATACTTCTTTGATAGGAAGTGCCACCATAAAATAAACCATAAAAGAAGATAATTAATAAATTGGACTTTGCCAAAACCAAACACTCCTGCTCTTTGAAAGACTTTAAGAAATTGTTTATAAGGTCACAATTGGAAGAAAATATTTGTCAACATATATCTTATCAATGACTCGTATCAGGAATACATTCTTTTAAAAATAAAAGAAAAATATCTCTTGAAACCCAATATTAGGAAAACAACCTAATAAAAAATATTTGGGCAAATAACTTGAATAGACTTTTTAGCAAAGAAAATGTTTGGATTGCAAACAAGCACGTAAGAAGACTCATCATCATCATTCATCATTGGGAAATGTAAATTTATTCCACTGTGAAATACCACTACAAAACTATTACAGTGCCTAAATTTTTTTAAAAGAAAAAAATTATATTACAAAGTATGGGTGAAGATGCGAAGGAACTGAATATTCTATATCGTTAATGAGAATGTAAAAGTATACAGCCAATGTGGAAAACAAAGTGGTATATTCTCATAAAGTTAGCATGCAATTAACACACATGTAAGCATGGAATTGTCTAGATTGAGGCAGCTCTATGCTTAATCCCCAAGAATGCCTGGAATCTGGAACTGACCTTTAGCCAAAATCAGAATATGGCTAGCTAGTGTTTTTAATGAAACCTTTAAAGTCAAAACTCTCCTAGAGGCACTTTGTACTATCTTGTCAGCATTGTTTAATGATGGACTAGTTTTCACTACATGATCATTGAGATATGAAGGCCCTTCTGTGAAACGGTGTCTCGGTGTTTCTGAAACTGGGATGCATTGCTCATTACTTTGTGGTTCATAATCCAAAAATGAGGTGAGCCTATGTGACTAATAAAGAACACTGGGGAGCTGCCCCTATGAATTTTTGGAGTGTTCTATGATGTCTGCACTTTCTTTTTACCCACTATCGTATATCCTTGGCCTTTATTAAAACTTTATGCAAGTATATTGTGTGGAGAGCGTGAGTCCTTTGAATTATCCAATCCTAATGGATGGGTTGCAGTTCACGCTGTGAGGGGGATAAACTGAAATAATCCTTAACTCTAATTAAGATGATGGGGAGGAATTTGTTTGTGAGAAAGAGAAAAGAGGAAAGAGGTGGTTGAGAAACTTTGTTGGCAGAATGGCTTCCTGGTTGCCCTTGATTTGAGGCTGCTCAACAACTGTGATTACTGATGGAAGCATATTAGTGGTACTTGCAGGTGGCAAATTCATGGCTGGGAGATGGCTAATGTATTAGAAAAAAATCAGGCATATAGAAGGTGAGCAAATAATACTGTATGTTAGCTGCTTCTGTTTGTTTTGGTGAAATGGAAAGTAAAAGAAAAATAGCTCCAGGCTTCCAGAGCCACCTTGTTATGGCTGATGGTTCAGTCTAGAAAGGGGAGAGATGTGACCTTAAAGGGGCAGATAACACTTTTGACCAGAATGCAATCTGTCTGACTGATAATCAATAAAAATATAGTATGGTGTACATGTGCACAGAATCAGGAATATCGGAATTATAGGAATATAGGAATATTCAGTCAATAGTTAAATTACTTTGTGGTCTCCCTGGGCAACCTCCTGCTGAGATATTTTACTGAGCCTCTTTTGAAATAGATTTTATAAATTAGTGATAAAGAAGCAACTTCTATTGATTGAGATACTGTCAGTTGGAAGGGCTTGTTCAGTCTTTCTCAGGGTCCACAGTTAGATGCAGTTTTTTCAGAAATATGGGTAAGTGGACAAACTCCCAACTGAGTGGAATAAAGATGGAGTTCAAACATAGGACTTGACAAGTTAATTTTCCTATTATCCCTTTTGATACTTATAGATTCTTTTTGTAAGGCTGGTAAAATATTGAGAATGCAATCAACGTTGGACTTTTTATACGATGCTAACAAAGTTTCCCATAATTCTATGCCTTTGACCCAAGTAATACTCGATGCTTTGATAAAAGAGATTCTCAGCTCCTTATGAGACTCTTGTTGTTAGGAGCAGGGGCATGCAGTAGGGAGAGTAATGTGGGGATGTTTTTGCCAGTCTCCTTGTAGAGCTCCAACCAATGGGGATGAATGATGAGGAAGTGTTTAATATTACTCATTTATCTTCTCTTTTTTTCATTTTATTGCTAATTAGCCATCTGGACATTGTTGAAGTTACTAAAATTTTAATAGATTGCTATAAGACATTAGTAATCTAGCTGTCCCTACAACAACTCAAAACGTTAAAGGATTTTAATGTATTAATTTAGCCTGACTTTGAATTTTGATGATGTTATAAAAGAAGAAACTTCAGGCCCTTCAGAACCCATGATTATTAAAATGAGTGTTAAGTAAGAGAGATGATTATGATTCCAAGTGACAGGACCAAAAATCTCTTGGTGAAATTCACAGTAGGGGATCTGAGGTCATTTGCATAAGTATGGATAAAGTGGACTGAGGATTGTGAAGAAACTTCATAGGGTCTGTTGAATGCTCATGCTGATTAGCCTGACCAAAGTACAGGTCCCAGCAAAAATGGTAAACTTCTTACATAACTTCAATTGGAGTTAAGAGAAACATTATTTCAACAACAAAAAATGCATTGTCTTTGACAGCTCCAAAGGTATTGTTTGAGATGTTTGGTTTCTGGAGAAATCCCATATCATAGCTGGGATTCTATTAGCTTCTAGTCACAAGGTTACCAGAAGAAATGAATTTAAGGAGGCTCTGAACAACAGAAGTCTTTGTTGGAGTTTCTAAGAGACACTGCTCAATCCCTTTGTTTCTTACAGACACCCCATGCTCCAATAATATTGGAAGTATCTACTATGTTCAGTCATGCTGATTTGAGCCTTGGGCAGAAACCTGTTTGACTTCCTGTGGAATACATATTTTCTAATTCTTTTTTTTTTTAGTTCTGTCAATTTTCCTTTATAAAATTGTTACTGGGAATGTATCAATTTATAATTATTTTATCTGACTCATGATTTAAGACTATAATGTGAAATGCCTTCTTTACAATGGTATGACTCGTCATTCTTCATCTAATAAGATAGGTACATCAGCTTTTTCCTGATCCATTTTTGCATGCTACATAATTTTCCATACTCTAACTTATGTCATCTGCTGTTAAGAAACAGAGACTTTGTTTTACTTTCCTACTAAAAGTTACCTTTCTATAATACTTGGAATATTTGCTCTGTTTACATATTGTGTAATGATTGCTGTATTTAGTTTAAATCTATTAGTTTTCTTTTGGTTTCTACTTGCTGCTTGTCTTTGTTGTTTCTATTTTGTTTTTTCTTTACTTTGGATTAATCAAGATTTTCTTTTAAAGAATTTCATTTTTCCTATTATCTTGTTAGTTATATACTAATTTATAATTTTCTAGTATACTCTATAATTGACAGTAGACTTCGTAGTGGCTGCTTGAGATTTTTATTCTAAACATTTTGTGAAAAATAGAAAGATATGAAAATATTTTAGCTTTGTTTTCACCCTTGATTTTGGGCTATAATTAATAGGTATTTTAATTTCACATATAGTTACAGGTATACATTAGACTATTGTTATTAATATTATTAATATTATAGCTTTTTTGATAAATTTATTTTTGGCTGCATTGGGTCTTCGTTACTGGGTGCAGGCTTTCTCTAGTTGCAGTGAGCGGGGGCTACTCTTTGTTGCAGTGCACAGTCTTCTCACTACGGTGGTTTCTCTTTGTTGTGGAGCATGGGCTCTAGACACACGGGCTTCAGTGGTTGTGGCATGCGGGCTCAGTAGTTGTGGCATGCAGGCTTCAGTAGTTGTGGCTCATGGGGTCTAGAGCACAGGCTCAGTAGTTGTGGCACACGGGCTTAGTTGCTCCACAGCATGTGGGATCTTCCCAGACCCGGGCTCGAACCCATGTCCCCCGCATTAGCAGGAAACTTCTTAATCACTGTGCCACCAGGGAAGTCCCTATTAATATTATAGTTTTAAACAGTGATCTGTTTTGATAATTATCCACAAATATATATTTTTCAATATCATCATTTCTTTTAAACTCTATCTGAAATCATTCTCTCTTTTTTAAAAAATAAGTTTATTTATTTTATTTTATTTATTTTTGTTTGTGTTGGGTCTTCATTCCTGCTCACGGGTTTTTCTCTAGTTGCGGTGAGTGGGGGGCTACTCTTTGTTGCGGTGCATGGGCTTCTCATTGCAGTGGCTTCTCCTGTTGCAGATCACAGGGTCTAGGCGTGTGGGCTTCAGTAGTTGTGGCACATGAGCTCGAGAGTGCAGATTAAGTAGTTGTGGTGCATGGGCTTAGTTGCCCAGTGGTAACTGGGCCAGGGCACAAACCTGTGCCCCTTGCATTGGCAGGTGGATTCTCAACCATTGCACCACCAGGGAAGCCCTGGAATCATTTTCTCTTCACCTTGAAGAATTCTCTTTAGTATTTCTTTTAGTACAGGTTTACTGACAAATTCTATCAATTTTTTGTGTGTGTTTGTGCTGACACAAACACACATAGTTTGGAGCTCATTTTTTCAAAAATGTTGAAGGATTTTATGTTGAAAAAATTTTCTTTACTCATTATAAAGATTTTTTAAAATGTTTCTTCTGGCTTCTATAATTTCTTTTTAAAGTTAACTGTCAGTTTTAATTTTACTCTTAAAGTAATAATGATATTTTATTCTTTCTAGATGCTTTCAATTTCAAGATCTTCTCTTTGAATATAATTTTCCACTCTTTAACTTTATACACCTATATTTAATTATAACCTGACAATAATTTAATTAAATATAATCTATATTTAGTTATATTTTATCTTGCTTGAATTTTGCTGAGAGGCTCATCACTTCAATCCAATCATGAATTCATTAGGCAGGGCTTGGTTGATGTTGTAATCATACCCATTGCACATCTGGCTCATTTTTGTTTCTCATGTCATACCCTCAGATTTTTAAATTAGAATCTAGCAGATTCTAATCTTCAGTTTCTCAGATGTGCCCTTTTTGATTAATATTAATTAATATCAAGTAATCTACTTACTCTCTTTGCTTCCACAGATCTCTGAAGTGTTTAAACATAAATAAAAATATACACACACTTATTAAATATATATACATTTCTGTGTAAATTACCACTTATAATTTTAATCATTAATATATTTTCATATAATTTTATACACACATGTAATTTTACCTACCTCTTCCTAGTTTTTGCAGTAGAAGCATTTGTCTACTATGCTCAAATATATCCTTCTTATAAGCAGACCATACAAATTCTGGGCTAATATTTTGAAAACAACAATATCAACAAACTGACCCCAATGACCCAAATTTTGTGTGTAAATAATCACACAATGGAATATATTTTGAATAGCATCTATTTTTTTGTGGCTGTTCTAGAAATATTATCTTTTACTTGCTGCTCTTCATTTGCTAGATTAGTAAATTCAGGAATATATGTGTATGTTTACATACCTGGCTATATTCTGATTTGGGCTATGGGTAAAAAAATGTGTGAAATTTATTACCCAAATTCATTTAAATGGTAAATACTCATTAATAATCCTACACTTATTAATAGTCTTTCTTTACCTCAAACACTGGTGTACAGTGTTTCACATAATAACAAGCTTGTTTTAAAACAACCTTATTTAATTGGAAATATTAAGAAGTTTCTGAATAATACTAAATTTGTTTCTCTGGAGAATCAATCTGATAAAATAATACAGTATACTACAGTAAAATTGACATTGTTCAATATCAAAGATATGATTTTGGGGAAAATATCGAGTTGAGTCTGTGAGTTTTTAAAAGCTGGAAAAATTACCACACTTGTCTTTACCATTGGCTTCAGAGAGAAAATTATTGAAAGCCCCATCACCCAGCTTTGCTTTTCCTTACTTTAATAAGAGGTAAAATACTAAAGAAATAGTTATACCAAAAGCTGATGGCAAGTAAATTAATATAATATCCCTCTAGTTATCAATTGTTAGATTTTCTGAAAACTTGTGATAATAGGATCATTTTTAGCTATTCATTCTAATAAAGATAAAAATGTGGCTTAAAAGATGTAAAAAGTGAACCTATTGGATCAAAAAATAATTCTCTTGGTTAAAATAGACTTCAGGAGGAAAAAAATCCTTAATTGATGTTATATATGAGAATATGTAAGTGCTTGTCAAATTTAAACGTTCAAAGATGTCTAATAAAAGCATATTTATAGAAAAGTTTTATTAGACTAGAATAAAAATTCAAATCCCTACAGAGGTTGCTACAGATATGAATTATTAGGCTCAAAGAAGCCATGTATATTCTTCAATCATTGCAAAATTAGTAATGGCTGACGGTCATATAAAGTTGATGTCCTTGTTGTTATTCAATTTTTTTCCTTTTTTATATTGACAAATATCTATTTTTTTCACTATTATCTATTTATGTATCATAAAGAGAAGGCATCTTTAGTAAAAAATTAATATTATCACTTTTCCTATCTCTCCAATATTACAACATTCTTTAATTCTATATTTATGTTAAATTCAACATACTAATTTTATTAATAGTTTTTTAACAATCAATATTTATTTATATTTATACTCATATTTACCTTTTATGTTGCTCTTTAATTCCTTCCTTCCTGCAGTATTTTGGTCTGGTATTATTTTCTTTCCTCCTGAATGACTCTCTTTGGACTTTCTTTTAGTTCAGTTCTGCTGATGTTGAAGGCTTACAGCTTTTATTTGGCAGAACATGTCCTTATTTTGACTTCGTTTTTGGGGGGCGGGTATAGAGCTCTTTATACAATTTACCTTAAAGATGCCATCCATAAACTTCTGATTTTCAACATTTCTGAAATTTAGTTTCAAAATTTTATTTTTGTTTCTTTAAAGATAGCATGGAATTTTTTCTTCTCTTGGAAGATATTTCTCTTTGCCTCTGGTTTTCTTTGTATTTATTCTGATTGATATTTGCACAGCTTCTTGAATCCATTTGTGAATTTTGGAACCCTGTCAGCTACTACATTCTTAAATACTGCTTTAATCCTATTCACTCTCTCTCTCTCCCTCTTTCCACCCCTCTTCTGGGACTTCATTTAAGAATATGAAAGATTTTTTCACTGTGTCCCTTATAGCTCAATCTCACACTTTTTTTCTTCCTATTTGCATCCTTTCCTTATCTGTGCTTCGATCCAGATATTTTTCTGACCTGTCTTTCAGTTTACTTATGTTCTGTTCTGTTACAATGAACTTGCTTTTAAATCTATCTATTGAGCACTTTCTTTTGGTTATTGTATTTTCTGGTTCTACAATGTGCATTTGGATTTTTTTTTTTGTGGCATATTTCAATTATCTGATGCTATTTACCTTCATTTCTATTTTAATGTATTATTCTCTATTTTTGTAAACAGGTTAACCTTAACCACTTTAAAGATGTGTCTAAAAATTCTGAAGGCTAGATCATCAGGAGAGTTCTATTTCTTTTCTTTCGGCTTTAGGTCAGTTGATGCTCTCTTATGCAGTGTGATTCTTTCTTTTGACCTAGAGAATTAACTTTTCTCTTTGCTAGGAAGATAGAGTGACTAATCACCTTAATTCAATCCAGACAAAAATGACTAAAAGTTGTATTACACTTCGGATTAATCTCTACTCTCTCTGGGTCATGTCTGATCCTCAAACATAGCCTTTTAGTAGTTCCATCTGAGCCTGGGGTGTTATGCAACTCTGATGTGTACCCAAACTGCACTGTGATTTGGGTCCCTCAAGTACCTGTTTGTTATCTTTTGTGTCTTAAAAATTGCTACATGACTTTTTTCCTCTGATTCTTAGTATCAGACCATTCCTGCAGGACTTTGCTGAGATCATTAGCCTCTTGCTCTGTTCTTGAATTGGAAAATGTCCTGAAGGACTGCCACAGAATGTCATGCCATATTTTACCACAACTCCCTTTTTCCTAGAATTGTGTTCTCTCAAGGCCTTGTTACCTTAGAAGATCTCTGATGCCTTCAAGTATAATTAATTTGTTTGTTTTTTACTTTTTCTTATCAATGGGTTTCTCTTATTCCCTTTAGGACAGTTGGTCTGCTGCAAGATAATCCATCTTTTCCAAAAGCAGAATTATAATGTTCTTGTAATTTGCTCAAACCATTTAACTTATAATTTAAGTAATCATTTACAAACAATATTTTATTGTCAACTTTGAGGACAAGATGTGTGGATGTCTGTCTGCCATCAGAATTATGTCTCAACTATTCTCAATTGCAAGTGACTGGGTAAAAATTCTCAACCAAATTTGAGGAAATAACATAAGTATGTAAATTTCCCATGAGATAAGTTGTTATGCTGAAAGAAGAGTTCATCACATATTCTTGAATAATTTGCCTTTCTTCCTAAATAAAAATTATTCTTTGTAAAGAATAAATGCACATATATTTTAAAATAATTTGGTAAATAGTAATTAGTCACCATCTAAAGAACCACAATTTTTAAAGAGTTCTGAAATCTATTAGGAAAAAATAATTTGTGTTAGATCTCTACCTCACACCATATATAAAAATAAACTTTAGCCATTCTTATAATTTTTCTTTTTTTTTTTTTTAATTTATTTATTTATTTATTTATTTATTTGTGGCTGTGTTGGGACTTTGTTTCTGTGTGAGGGCTTTCTCTAGTTGTGGCAAGTGGAAGCCACTCTTCATCGCGGTGCACGGGCCTCTCACTATCGTGGCCTCTCTTGTTGCGGAGCACAGGCTCCAGACACGCAGGCTCAGTAATTGTGGCTCACGGGCCCAGCTGCTCCGCGGCATGTGGGATCTTCCCAGACCAGGGCTCGAACCCGTGTCCCCTGCATTGGCAGGCAGACTCTCAACCACTGTGCCACCAGGGAAGCCCTAGCCATTCTTAATATCTGAAGATAACAAAAATTAAGTGAAAATACAGAAGGTATGAGATAATAGTTTAAGACTTACTGTGTGGAGGTCTTCCTAAGTAAGAAAGGAAATCCAGAAACCATCATATACAAAAGTGATAGATGCAGCTATAAAAATTACCCATAGGTATACCCTTTCCAACCTTTGGTGTCATGATTGCTTGATCTCTGAACTTCTGGGAGTATTTTTATCCTCTTCACTGTTGACACTTGCTCCCAAAGTCATATAATCAAATTCTCAGCAACAAAAACTAATTCCCCAAATCTCAACTTCTCAAGTAATTTCTGGACACACCACTGAAATAATTTCTCAAATTCATTGTGACATCAAACCAATTAATTCAATTTTATTTTCACTATTTCTACAATTCCAACTTTCTTGATGTTTCAAGAAAATGTTTCTGATCTACCCTTTTTAGATACGTCTTTGTAAATTATTTTTTCTTTTCTTTTTTTTTTAATCAGTCATCAATTTTATACACATCACTGTATACATGTCAATCTCAATCGCCCAATTCAGCACACCACCAGACCCACCCCACAGCAGTTTTCCCCCCTTGGTGTCCATATGTTTGTTCTCTACATCTGTGTCTCAACTTCTGCCCGGCAAACCGGTTCATCTGTACTATTTTTCTAAGTTCCACATACATGCATTAATACACGATATTTGTTTTTCTCTTTCTGACTTACTTCACTCTGTATGACAGTCTCTAGATCCATCCACGTCTCAACAAATGACTCACTTTCGTTCCTTTTTATGGCTGAGTAATATTGCATTGTATATATGTACCACACCTTCTTTATCCATTCATCTGGCAGTGGGCATTTAGGTTGCTTCCATGACCTGGCTATTGCAAATAGTGCTGCAATGAACATTGGGGTGCATGTGTCTTTTTTTTTTTTTTGAAATTCACGTTCTTTTATTTATTTATTTATTTATTTATGACTGTGTTGAGTCTTCATTTCTGTGCGAGGGCTTTCTCTAGTTGCGGCAAGTGGGGACCACTCTTCATCGCGGTGCGTGGGCCTCTCACCATCGCGGCCTCTCTTGTTGCGGAGCACAGGCTCCAGACGCGCAGGCTCAGTAATTGTGGCTCACGGGACCAGTTGCTCCGTGGCATGTGGGATCTTCCCAGACCAGGGCTCGAACCCGTGTCCCCTGCATTGGCAGGCAGATTCTCAACCACTGCGCACCAGGGAAGCCCGCATGTGTCTTTTTGAATTACGGTTTTCTCTGGGTATAGGCCCAGTAGTGGGATTGCTGGGTCGTATGGTAGTTCTATTTGTAGTTTTTTAAGGAACCTCCATATTGTTCTCCATAGTGGCTGTATCAATTTACACTCCCACCAACAGTGCAAGAGGGTTCCCTTTTCTCCACACCTTCTCCAGCATTTGTTGTTTGTAGATTTTCTGATGATGCCTATTCTAACTGGTGTGAGGTGATACCTCATTGTAGTTTTGATTTGCATATCTCTAATAATTAGTGATGTTGAGCATATTTTCATGTGCTTCTTGGCCATCTGTATGTCTTCTTTGGAGATATGTCTATTTAGGTCTTCTGCCCATTTTTGGATTGGGTTGTTTGTTTCTTTAATATTGAGCTGAATGAGCTGTTTATATATTTTGGAGATTAATCCTTTGTGCGTTGATTCATTTGCAAATACATTCTCCCATTCTGAGGGTTGTCTTTTCGTCTTGTTTATGGTTTCCTTTGCTGTGCAAAAGCTTTGAAGTTTCATTAGGTCCCATTTGTTTATTTTTGTTTTTATTTCCATTACTCTAGGAGGTGGATCAAAAAAGATCTTGCTGTGATTTATGTCAAAGAGTGTTCTTCCTATGTTTTCCTCTAAGAGTTTTAGAGTGTCCGGTCTTACATTTATGTCTTGAATCCATTTAGAGTTTATTTTTGTGTACGGTGTTAGGGAGTATTCTAATTTCATTCTTTTACATGTAGCTTTCCAGATTTCCCAGCACCACTTATTGAAGAGACTGTCTTTTCTCCCTTGTATATCCTTGCCTCCTTTGTCATAGATTAGTTGACCATAGGTACGTGGGTTTATCTCTGGGCTTTCTATCTTGTTCCATTGATCTATGTTGCTGTTTTTGTGCCAGTACCATATTTTCTTGATTATTGTAGCTTTGTAGTATAGTCTGAAGTCAGGGAGTGTGATTCCTCCAGCTCCGTTTTTTCCCTCAAGACTGCTTTGTCTATTCAGGGTCTTTTGTGTCTCTATACAAATCTTAAGACAATTTGTTCTATTTCCGTAAAAAATGCCATTGGTAATTTGATAGGGATTGCATTGAATCTGTAGATTGCTTTGGGTAGTAGAGTCATTTTCACAATATTGATTCTTCCAATCCAAGAACATGGTATATCTCTCCATCTATTGGTATCATCTTTAATTTCTTTCATCAGTGTCTTATAGTTTTCTGCATACAGGTCTTTTGTCTCCCTAGGTAGGTTTATTCCTAGATATTTTATTCTTTTTGTTGCAATGGTAAATGAGAGTGTTTCCATAATTTCTCTTTCAGATTTTTCATCATTAGTGTATAATAATGCAAGAGATTTCTGTGCATTAATTTTGTATCCTGCAACTTTACCAAATTCATTGATTAGCTGTAGTAGTTTTCTGGTGGCATTTTTTAGGATTCTTTATGCATAGTATCATGTCATCTGCAAACAGTGATGGTTTTACTTCTTCTTTTCCAATTTGTACTCTTTTATTTCTTTTTCTTCTCTGATTGCTATGGCTAGGACTTCCATAACTATGTTGAATAATAGTGGTGAGAGTGGACATCCTTGTCTCATTCCTGATCTTAGAAGAAATGCTTTCAGTATTTCACCGTTGATAATGATGTTTGCTGTGGGTTTGTCATATATGGCCTTTATTATGTCGAGGTAGGTTCCCTCTATGCCCACTTTCTGGAGAGTTTTTACCATGAATGGGTGTTGAATTTTGTCAAAAGCTTTTTCTGCATCTATTGAGATGATCATATGGTTTTTATTCTTCAATTTGTTAATATGGTGTATCACATTGATTGATTTGTGTATATTGAAGAATCCTTGCATCCCTGTGATAAATCCCACTTGATCGTGGTGTATGATCCTTTTAATGTGTTGTTGGATTCTGTTTGCTAGTATTTTGTTGAGGATTTTTGCATCTATAGTCATCAGTGTTATTGGTCTGTAATTTTCTTTTTTTGTAGTATCTTTGTCTGGTTTTGGTATCAGGGTGATGGTGGCCTCATAGAATGAGTTTCAGTGTGTTCTTTCCTCTGTAATTTTTTGGAAGAGTTTGAGAAGGATGGATGTTAGCTCTTCTCCAAATGTTTGATAGAATTCACCTGTGAAGCCATCTGGTCCTGGACTTTTGTTTGTTGGAAGATTTTTAATCACAGTTTCAATTTCATTACTTGTATTTGGTCTGTTCATATTTTCTGTTTCTTCCTGGTTCAGTCTTGGAAGGTTATACCTTTCTAAGAATTTGTCCGTTTCTTCCAGGTTGTCCATTTTATTGGCATAGAGTTGCATGTAGTAGTCTCTTAGGATGCTTTGTATTTCTGCGATGTCTGTTGTAACTTCTCTTTTTTCATTTCTAAATTTGATTTGAGTCCTCTCCTTCTTTTTCTTGATGAGTCTGGTTAATGGCTTATCAATTTTGTTTATCTTCTCAAAGAACCAGCTTTTAGTTTTATTGATCTTTGCTATTGTTTTCTTTGTTTCTATATCATTTATTTCCACTCTGATCTTTATAATTTCTTTCCTTCTGCTAACTTTGGGTTTTGTTTATTCTTCTTTTTCTAGTTCCTTTAGGTATAATTTAGATTGTTTACTTGAGATTTTTCTTGTTTCTTGAGGTAGGCTTGTATAGCTATAAACTTCCCTTGCAGAACTGCTTTTGCTGCATCCCATAGGTTTCGAATCGTCGTGTTTTCATTGTCATTTGTCTCTAGGTGTTTTTTGATTTCCTCTTTGATTTCTTCAGTGATCTCTTGGTTATTTAGTAACGTATTGTTTAGCCTCCATGTGTTTGTGTTTTTTACTTTTTTTTCCCTGTAATTCATTTCTAATCTCATAGCGTAGTGGTCAGAAAAGATGCTTGATATGATTTCAGTTTTCTTAAATGTACTGAGGCTTGATTTGTGACCCAAGATGTGATCTATCCTGGAGAATGTTCAGTGTACACTTGAGAAGAACGTGTAATCTGCTGTTTTTGGATGGAATGTCCTATAAATATCAATTAAATCTATCTGGTCTGTTGTGTCATTTAAAACTTCTGTTTCCTTATTTATTTTCATTTTGGATGATCTGTCCATTGGTGTAAGTGAGGTGTTAAAGTCCCCCACTATTATTGTGTTACTGTCGATTTCCTCTTTTATAGCTGTTAGCAGTTGCCTTATGTATTGAGGTGCTCCTATGTTGGGTGCATATATATTTATAATTGTTATATCTTCTTCTTGGTTTGATCCCTTGTCCATTATGTAGTGTCCTTCCTTGTCTCTTGTAACATTCTTTATTTTAAAGTCTATTTTATCTGATATGAGTATAGCTACTCCAGCTTTCTTTTGATCTCCATTTGCATGGAATATCTTTTTCCATCCCCTCACTTTCAGTCTGTATATGTCCCTAGGTCTGAAGTGGGTCTCTTGTAGACAGCATATATATGGGTCTTGCTTTTGTATCCATTCAGCAAGCCTGTGTCTTTTGGTTGGAGCATTTAATCCATTCACGTTTAAGGTAATTATCAATATGTATGTTCCTATGACCATTTTCTTAATTGTTTTGGGTTTGTTTTTGTAGGTGTTTTTCTTGTCTTGTGTTTCCCACCTAGAGAAGTTCCTTTAGCATTTGTTGTAGAGCTGGTTTGGTGGTGCTGAATTCTCGTAGCTTTTGCTTGTCTGTAAAGTTTTTGATTTCTCATCAAATCTAAATGAGATCCTTGCCGGGTAGAGTAATCTTGGTTGTACGTTCTTCCCTTTCATCACTTTAAGTATATCGTGCAACTCCCTTCTGGCTTTTAGAGTTTCTGCTGAGAAATCAGCTGTTAACCTTATGGGAGTTCCCTTGTATGTTATTTGTCGTTTTTCCCTTGCTGCTTTCAATAATTTCTCTTCATCTTTTTTTTTTAAATTATTTATTTATTTATTTATTTATTTATTTATTTATTTATTTTTGGCTGTGTTGGGTCTTTGTTTCTGTATGAGGGCTTTCTCTAGTTGTGGCAAGTGGGGGCCACTCTTCATCGCGGTGCACAGGCCTCTCACTCTCATGGCCTCTCTTATTGCGGAGCACAGGCTCCAGACACACAGGCTCAGTAGTTGTGGCAGATGAGCCCTGTTGTTCCGTGGCATGTGGGGTCTTCCCAGACCAGGGCTCGAACCCACGTCCCCTGCATTAGCAGGCAGATTCTCAACCACTGCGCCACCAGGGAAGCCCCTCTTTGTCTTTAATTTTTGCCAATTTGATTACTATGTGTCTCGGCATGTTTCTCCTTGGGTTTATCTTGTATGGGACTCTCTGCGCTTCCTGGACTTGGGTGGCTATTCCCTTTTCCATGTTAGGGAAGTTTTCGACTATAATCTCTTCAAATATTTTCTCTGGTCCTTTCTCTCTGTCTTCTCCTTCTGGGACCCCTATAATGCGAATATTGTTGCGTTTAATGCTGTCCCAGAGGTCTCTTAGGCTGTCTTCATTTCTTTTCATTCTTTTTTCTTTAGTCTGTTCCACAGCAGTGAATTCCACCATTCTGTCTTCCAGGTCACTTATCCGTTCTTCTGCCTCAGTTATTCTGCTATTGATTCCTTCTGGTGTAGTTTTCATTTCAGTTATTTTATTGTTCATCTCTGTTTGTTTGTTCTTTAATTCTTCTAGGTCTTTGTTAAATATTTCTTGCATCTTCTCAATCTTTGGCTCCATTCTTATTCAGAGGTCCTGGATCATCTTCACTATCATTATTCTGAATTCTTTTTCTGGAAGGTTGCCTATCTCCACTTCATTTAGTTGTTTTTCTGGGGTTTTATCTTGTTCCTTCATCTGATATATAACCCTCTGCCTTTTCATCTTGTCTATCTTTCTGTGAATGTGGTTTTTGTTCCACAGGCTGCAGGATTGTCGTTTTTCTTGCTTCTGCTGTCAGCTCTCAGGTGGTTGAGGCTATCTAAGAGGCTTGATGGGAGGCTCTGGTGGTGGGTAGAGCTCACGTCTTCGTAAATTATTTCAAAACATTTTTGCCACATTGCTCTGTAAAAATCAACTGACAGAGTGAATTTACTTTTCTATGCTATTACTCTTCAGTTTCTCCAAATTTGAAAAATCTCAAAGGAAAAGAACCTAGACACTTGAATAAATAGTTCAGATTTCTGGATTTCATTGTTTTAAAAGTCAACTGACAGAAATAGAACTATGAATGTTTTTTCTGTGTCTGCACTGAGCATAATTGATGGAGAAAACTTCATATTCTATACATTGAATTCATGTTAAATTAGTAAACCCACACCTCAAACAAGATCTCAATGTTTCCTAGTCTTAAAACTTATAATCTTACAATAAGTGTGGGTTTCTATGCTTAAAGTTATATGTCTGTATGAGTGAAGATTCCCTAGAGCAGCAGAACAATAGGATTCATATATATACATAGTTAGCCCTCTGTATGCCTAGACAATGGAACCTGCAGATATAGAGAGTTGATTCTATGCCATTTTATATAAGGGACTTAAGTTTCTGTGGATTTTGGTATCATCAGGGTTTTGGAAAAAATCCTCCATGAATACCTAGGGACACCTGGAGATAGAGAGAGAATTAATTTTAATTTTTAGGAATTGGCTGATATAATTGTGGGGGTTGGTAAATCTGAGACTTGTAAGGCTGGTCAACAGGACAGAATTCATGTAACACTTCATGTTGCAGAATTAAATCTGAAATCTACAGGGCAGGCCATCAGGCTGGAAACTCAAGCATGACTTTTATGTTTCAAGCTTAAGTCACAATTCCTTCTTCTTCAGGAAAGCTCACTTTTTGCTCTTAAGGTCTTCAACTGATTGAGTGAGGTACACCCACTTTTTGGAGGATAATCTGGTTTACTTAAAGTTAACTGATCGTAAATATTGATCATACCTATTTACCTTCACAGCAACATCTAACCTAGCGTTTGACCAAAAAACTGGGTAGCATAGCCTAGCCTACGGCATATAAAATTAAATATCACAATGTGTCTTCTCTCTCTCTCTCTTTCTTTCACTCACACATGTAGTTATAATTTATAACTATTTCTGGACTTCTCCTATCATGTGTATATGATATAAGCATAAATCTGGAGGAATATATTACATTGTAATTGGTGTGTTTTAATGAGAGAGAGAGAGAGATGGGCATATGCATGAAACCAAAGGTTACCTGGTAATTGTACACATTCCTAAAATTGTAGTAATATATATTATATATACACACATATCTAATTTATATATGATATATGACATGTAATCTGTAACTTATAATAAAGCATAATATATCACAGTATAATGTGATACTGTATAATATGTATCATATAATTATATGCAGTCTACTTCAGTATCCACAGGGGATTGGTTCCAGGACTCCATGGATACCAAAATCTGTGGATGCTCAAGTGCCTCATATAAAATGACATAGTATCCACATGTTCTGCTTCTGGGATTCTGCAGCTATGGAGGACCAGCTGGATTATATATCACTTTCTTTCCCCAAACAGAAATGAATAGTTTTATGTTTTCCATAAAAATTGCAAAGAAATATTTTTGAAAACTAGATAAATAATGATTCAAAATTTTCTTTTGAAAAAATTAACTGAATTGAGCAGGTAAAATGTATTATGAATAAACAAGATTTATCAATGGTTATTTTTCTGTTAAATATTTAAATGCATTCTAGAACAATGATCATAAAAAGATGATGTTAATATAATGGAATAAAAATATTTTGAAGAGAAAAAAATATTAAGCCCAATGTTGAAATTATAAATTTATTGCATTTGGAAAGCACAGAAATAAGGTACCTTCAGTGAACTCCTAATGTTTATTTTTTAAACTTTCCTTTTTAATTAGCTTCAAATTAGGGAAAATAAAAGAATTTCATTATAAAATCGGTTAAATGTAGAAGATTTTATTTCAGTGGAAGTATGTATCGATGGCTGCTTGTTATGCCAATCTAGAGAGTCACACATCTTGGAAAATTTAATTGACACATTCCAACCCAAATCACTTTTAATTGTTTGACAGATGTCTGTATTTGGAATTTCCTTGTGTACATCCCACTAATAATCCTTTTTTTTTTTAACAGTGTTTTAAATTCAGCATTTTTTTAAAAAAACATCTTTATTGGAGTATAATTGCTTTACACTGGTGTGTTAGTTTCTGCTTTATAACAAAGTGAATCAGTTATACATATACCTATGTCCCCATATCTCTTCCCTCGTGCATCTCCCTCCCTTCCACCCTCCCTTTCCCACCACTCTAGGTGGTCACAAAGCACCGAGCTGATCTCCCTCTGCTATGCAGCTGCTTCCCACTAGCTGTCTATTTTATGTTTGGTAGTGTATATATGTCCATGCCACTCTCTCACTTTGTCACATCTTCCCCTTCCCCTTCCCCGTATCCTCAAGTCCATTCTCTAGTAGGTCTGTGTCTTTATTCCCATCTTGCCCCTAGGTTTTCATGACCATTCCCTTTTTCTTTTAGATTTCATATATATGTGTTAGCATACGGTACTTGTTTTTCTCTTTCTGACTTACTTCACTCTGTACAACAGACTCTAGGTCCATCCACCTCACTACAAATAACTCAATTTCGTTTCATTTTATGGCTGAGTAATATTCCATTGTATATATGTGCCACATCTTCTTTATCCATTCATCTGTTGATGGACACTTAGGTTATTTCCATGTCCTGGCTATTGTAAATAGTGCTGCAATGAACATTTTGGTACATGACTTTTTTTGAATTATGGTTTTCTCAGGGTATATGCCCAGTAGTGGGATTGCTGGATCATATGGTAGTTATATTTTTAGTTTTTTAAGGACCCTCCATACTGTTCTCCATAGTAGTTGTATCAATTTACATTCCCACCAACAGTGCAAGAGGGTTCCCTTTTCTCCACAACCTCTCCAGCATTTATTGTTTGTAGATTTTTTGATGAATGCCATTCTGACTGGTGAGAGATGATATCTCATTGTAGTTTTGATTTGCATTTCTCTAATGATTAATGATGTTGAGCATTCTTTCATGTGTTTGTTGGCAATCTGTATATCTTCTCTGGAGAAATGTCTGTTTAGGTCTTCTGCCCATTTTTGGATTGGGTTTGTTGCTTTTTTGATAGTGAGCTGCATGAGTTTCTTGTATGTTTTGGAGATTAATCCTTTGTCAGTTGCTTCATTTGCAAATATTTTCTCCCATTCTGAGGGTTGTCTTTTCGTCTTGTTTATGGTTTCCTTTGCTTCACTAAAGCTTTTAAGTTTCATTATGTCCCATTTGTTTATTTTTGTTTTTATTTCCATTTCTCTAGGGCTGGGTCAAAAAGGATCTTGCTGTGATTTATATCATAGAGTGTTCTGCCTATGTTTTCCTCTAAGAGTTGATGGTGGCTGCTCTTACATCTAGGTCTTTAATCCATTTTGAGTTTATTTTTGTGTATGGTGTTAAGGAGTGTTCTAATTTCATTCTTTTAAATGTAGCTGTCCAGTTTTCCAAGCACCACTTACTGAAGACACTGTGTTTTCTGCACTGTATGAGCTTGCCTCCTTAATCAAATATAAGGTGACCATATGTGCATGGGTTTATCTCTGGGCTTTCTATCCTGTTCCACTGATCTATATTTCTGTTTTTGTGCTAGTACCATACTGCCTTGATTAGTGTAGCTTTTGTAGTATAGTGTGAAGTCAGGGTGCCTGATTCCTCCACCTCTGTTTTTCTTTCTCAAGATTGCTTTGGGTATTCAGGGTCTTTTTTGTTTCCAAGCAAATGGTGAAATTTTTTGTTCTAGTTCTGTGAAAAATGCCAGTGGTAGTTTGATAGGGATTGCATTGAATCTGTAGATTGCTTTGGGTAGTAGAATCATTTTCACAATGTTGATTCTTCCAATCCAAGAACATGGTATATCTCTCCATCTATTTGTATCATCTCTAATTTCTTTCATCAGTGTCATAATTTTCTGCATACAGGTCTTTTGTCTCCTTAGGTAGGTTTATTCCTAGATTTTTTATTCTTTTTCTTGCAATGGTAAATGGGAGTGTTTTCTTAATTTCACTTTCAGATCTTTCATTGTTAGTGTATAGGAATGCAAGAGATTTCTGTGCATTAATTTTGTATCCTGCTACTTTACCAAATTCATTGATTAGCTCTGGCGACACACACCACTATTACTTTTCAGTGTGTGTTTGGTTGAAAATCTTCTGAATTCATTCATTCATGGGCATGCAGATGTCTATGAAACATGGGTTCATGAGTAAAAGGAGCAAATCTAAAATGGAACTGCATCAACAAACAATGAACAGAGGAAATATATGCATTTCATTTGGCTTGATATTATTACATCACTATCCAATCACATTCAAGAGAATATCTAATTCTACATTTAACCACAGTTTTACTAAAGTACAATAGTACATTATTTCTGTGTTTGTACTGGTATGAGATTTTTGTTGTACAATTTTAAGGTAAGGATAATGTAAAAACTTTTTTAAAAGTCTGCCCAGTGACTTTTCCATAAAGAAAAAACAAAAAAAAAAAAACAAAAAACAATCAAAAAACTTTTCCATGTTTGAAGAATAGAGAAGCTGGTAAAACGGTAAAATGAGGTTTTCACTCTCATTTTAAAGGGGATGATTATAGAAGCATAAATATTAAACTAGAAGCAGGGGAAACAGACGGATTAATCTCATTACTAAAAAGTCAACAGGAAAGAATAAATTACATAAACAAGACATCTGGATTATTGAAGAGAAACTAATTAACATAGTAAGAAAAAATGTGCCTGCCCTCTGAATTAGGAAGGAGCATTATAAATGGTATAATCACAACGCTGAGAATGCTTGTCAACACCTCTGTAGCAGACACATGTTCTCCCTAAGGAGACATATAATTATAGCAAGTTGTATCCTAAATATGTATCTGTGATTTGGTAGGTATGAGTTTTCTTGTAAATTCAAACATTTTTAAGTGACAGAAATGTGCCTTTTAAGTAAGTTTAACTTATTATTGGAACTATAGCTTATAATATTTCAATCATCACAAATCACTAAGTAATTACTAAAATAAACTAACATTGTTCTTGATAAAATATATAAAGCACTATTTTATACTATAATAATGTATGTATTGAATTTGGAAGTATAAAAACCAGTCACATAATCAAATAACCTATTCACACTGTAACATGAAGATGCCTAAATACTCTCTGTCACAATTTCCTCTTTGGTTGTTAAAGCCAAGAAGTAAAGACCACTAGGAACACATCTATGTTTAATAAAATTAGGTTTATTGAGTTTGATATAGCAAAGAAAGTACACCCCAGAGGAAATGAAGATGTCCCAAGAAAGCTGGAGTGGGGAAGCCTCTTCTAAGATTTAAGATTGTGGTAGAGGGTTTTAAGGAGGGATTAAATAAAGGACAGATGGTTACCTATTAGATGCTGTCAAGAAATCATGGCAGTTCAGTGATTGGATTTTTAAATAAATTTTATCTACAAAACAGTAGTCTAAAAGTGGGGCTATTGTATTGGTTATTCAGAAAAGGGGGTATTTAGTTATATCTGTGGTTGCTATGGCCTTCTACCACACTGCAAATATGATTCTAATGTAGACATTTCTGAGCTTCACGGTTTGGCCTCCAGCAATGCTATTGTTTGTTATCGAAGATAAAATCCAAATTACCAAAAATCTTCATATCTCTTTGGCTAAATATTTTTGACAAGGTAATTTAAATAGTAAAATGACACTATAATTACTATACATTTAAGCACAACCAAAAATTCAGTATTTTATATTGTATACTACAAGCTATTTTTCCTTTCAATTTGTATATAATATCTGCTTAAAAGTTATTTTAGCGAAAGTTATTTTTGTGAATGGTGTGATGTAGGCATTTTTCCCACATGGCTCTCCAATTTTTATAGGACCATTTATTGAATGCATTTCTCTGTTTTACCACTTTTTCTTGCAGATAAAATGCCTACATAGTATGCTTGGTCTGTTTCTGGGCTCTCTACTCCTCTGATCTTTTTGTTTATTCTTGTACCAATATCACACTATCTTAATTAATTTAGCTTTAATATAATTATTGCTGACCACCTTGTATTTCTGTAAATGTATCCTGGCTATTTTGACACTGGAATTTATATAAGTATTAGAACCAGTTTTTTCAATTTCCACTAAATTTAATTAAGGGTATATTGAGTCTATAGATTAATGTGAATTGACATATCTACATTATTAATTCATGTAATTAATTAAAATGATATGTTAATAAATTATTAATAAAATATATTAATTATACATAAAATGTTAATATATAATAAACTTATTATATATAAATATCTTAATTTATCATTAATAACTTAAATGATAAATTAATTGTCCAGGGTTTTGATTGCACTTCATTATCTTGATTTTTAGCATTTTTAACATATATCTTTAGGATACCAGCTTTTACGATTTGTTTGTGTTGCAAATATTTTTTCCCACTCCTGTTTTTTCTTTCTAATCTCTTAACAGTGTTATGGTAGCATGAAATCCTGTTTAATTTAACCAATCTATTAAGCTTTTTATTTATAATTGGTATTTTTATTTTATTTTATAAAACTCATCTTCTAGGAGACAATAAAAATATTCAACTATATCATATGCTAAAAGCTTCACAATTTTGCCTTTTCACATTTAGGTTTACAAATCTAAGTTAGGGTTTTGTATATGGTATGAGGCAAAGATCAAATTTCTTTATATTCTATGTTGCTATCCAATTGACCCACATTGTTTTTTGAAGACAGTGTCAATAACCATTCTTCTCTAATGCATATTGTGTTTATTTTTTCATAAACCAGATATGCAATCATCTAGTTTTAGACTGTACTTTATCCTAATGGTCTTTTTGCCTATCCCTGCACCAAAACCATACTTTCTTAATTGCCAACACATTATAAGAAGTTTTGATGTTTGGTTAGATTAATATTTCCATCTTGTCTTGCACAAATTGTCTTAGCTATTCTCTACCGTTTGCATTTACAAATAATTTGTATAATCAATTGTCCTTTTTAACATGCATAAACACATAAAAAGACTTCCATGAATATTATTGCACTTCCCTGGTTTTGTAACTTTGTGTAAGACAAGTTGCAAATCTTATAAGTTGAGTGTTCCAAATCATAAACACCATATATGCTTCCATTATTTAGATCTTAGAATTCTTTTAATATTATTTTATAAATTTCTATGAAAGATCTTACACATTTTAATTTATATTTACTCTTGTATATTCGATATGTTTTAATTGTATATAAAATGGTACATTTTAAATTTTAGTTTCCTAAATCTTTGTCGCTATTATTTAAAATAAAATTTAAGACCTTGAAATAAAGTTCTAGGTCTTTTCCACATGTCTATTATACGCCTGCAATCAGCCATTCTGGACATTTTCTTATGGATATGGCAAAATGGAAAACAGTGAAATGAGGATTGCACCACAGCACATGCTTTTCGGGTCTCTGATTATGCTGCTATTGAAAAGTTCCCATTGGGCAAAGCAAATTACAGAATAACTCTCCCACTTTCCAAGCCAAGTAACAATGCATCAGTGAAATTAATTTACCTCAATTCACCTTGTGGCCAAAATTACTTATATCCCTCCTATATATAATATATGTTAACATTTCTCCAAGGACCACAAAAATCTCATCAGATCATAGCATTAAACTTGGAGTTCAAGATCTTGTGATTTACATTTGGTCCAGATGTAGCACCGTGTGTGTTGCTCCTCTTGATCTGGATGATTATGGGTTTAAAAGACCACTTATTTTCTCATCACACACCAACAACACAATGGGGACTAAGGGAGAGGATAATTTATAAGCATTCCCTTGGATTAGGTGAAAAATGGGAGACAGGTACTGTCACTGGCTCAGTCATTTTGCAATCCAGCCGGCACATTTTGGCCCCAAAGTACAGAGGCAAGGAATGTTCTTTCTTTTGGTTCAACTTCTCAATGTAAACTCTCCAGTTCATTTTTTCTGCAACCTTCCTTTCTGTTCTCTAGGAAGCCCTTCTTTTTACCCTTCTTGGACACTTCTGAATAAGGCATTGGGTTATATGCTCTTTGAGCAACATTCTCAGCCTGTTTCCAGCCTGGAGAAATTTGGGGGCCTAAGGTATATTTCCATCTTGAAAGTTTTAGTCTCTTTTAATCAAAGATGGGAGCTAATACAGTCCCCTTGAAAACTTATTTCCTATAAATCTGAATGTATTCCATTCTATGTGTCAAAAGCCATTATCACAGACTTTATATCTAACCACTGCTACTCTGGGCTTGTGATGCTGTGAGATAATGCCCTTAGGTATCCTAGAAGCCATTTTACCTGAGAGGGCATATCTCTTTAACTTTTTCAATGGTATTACCAAGGAACTTACAGTTATGCCTCTAGTTGTCTTTGCCCCAGATTGTATTTTACTTTAAGAAGGGTTTTTTTCTAAAAGCAGGGGTTGGGGGGAGAGATAAGAGAGTTTTATTTTCTAACCAAGAGAGTTTTAAGCTCCTTCTATTTCTTCTAAGTTTTGCTTGCAATCTCTTCTGTTCTCTCTTTAGTTTTTCTCATCTTCTAGTATCCTATCATATGCACCTTGTAAAATCCACATAATATGTCACCATTCTTTTCTGAAACCTCATTGCACACATTTTAAAGTTCATTAGGTACATGTTTTTCTATCATCCAAGGTACTAGAAGTAGAAGCCTTGTCCTTTGTGTCCAAACTATACTATATGGATTACGATTTTTCCAGCCTTCTATAACAATTTTTTCACCATTTTTCAGCTCCTGCAAATAGTCTTTTCAGTACTTTGCCAGATTCTGCTACTGACTTGGTCTCAAGACCCAAAACTCAAAGTTGTGAGGTTTTATTGTTTGCTTTCATTTTTGTTTTGTTTTGCTTTTTTCCAGCAGTACCACACTCTGGTAACAAATTTGTCTCATACAACTATTGCAGCATAACAAACCATCATTCTAGATGTTGTGTTTGTTTCTATATCATCACTTCTCGGAGTGTACTCCAAGAACTTTTGGGATTCCCCAAGCCCCTCTAGGGTCTGTAATTGTCAAAATTATTTTTATCATAATTCTAAGGTATAATTTTCCTTTTTCAGTTAAAAATATACAGCAAAGTTTTCGAGGGGTCATATGAAATGTGATGACACACTTCTAAATGCTAAAAGAATATGTAATTGTGTATTTATGTTTTTGCCATAATTGTCTAGGTTAGCATGTTTAGGGTGCAAAATACATGCATTTTCAGAGACTAACTCATTTGTCTTTAGTACTTCTACTATGCTCTTATTAACTGTGTTTGATAATACTTTCTATAGACTCTGTAACCTTATTGTGGTACAAAAATTTGGTATTTTTAAATCCCCAAATTTCCCCATGTAATACAACATGAAGTAAGTATACTTTTTTTGCCTTGATTTGTTATAGTATCTTAAAACTTTTAAAAATATTTAAAATTTATATAAAACTAACATCTTAGAATTTAATGACCTAATATTATACCTCTCCTGATAATTTTAGCCTCTTTTGTAGTTTCGTCCACTAACTATTTTTGTATTATCCCTGTCCAAAGACAACAAGTCCATAGAGAAATACATCATGTTTCTGAATCTTGCCGATTCTAAGGGAAAAAAATCAAAACTGTGCAAAAACAAGTTAATTTTTATTTCCCTTTGCCTTTGTTTACCTTTTAAATAGGAGACTGAGAAATATTTTGTATTGGTAATGGATATATTGTTAAAAATATTTTTGTTTCAAATTTTTAGGGATAAGATAAAAGCACCTAAAAACATTTTTTATTAATTGGTGAGGCTTTTATAGTTAAAACTTTAAACGTTATTTTATATTTTTTTAAAAAGTAGTACCTACTTTTGTGTCTCTGTGGATACTATACAAAAGATAAGATGACAGGAAATAGAAATATAAAGCTGAAATATATTACTCTGCATGTACAATGTGTTTAATTGATTCCATCTATTAAATTTCATCATAGTATATATGAAAATGAATGAGAAATTATTTGCTTTTTGAATATGCCCATCAAAGAGCTTGAGAACCCCCTCATGAACATATGTAAAGACTGTTTAGTAGACTGTGGGCCTCCTCTGAGGAAGATGGTTGCACTGCTGGTTGATCATGTCCAAAATTAAGTTCAATAGGTTTGGATTAGAAAAAGCTGTGGAATGCTTGAGGGGAATATTCCTTTCCACCCCTGAAATGTCCTCTCATGTTATCCATGACTCTTTTGTGTTTTCTCCTAAAACCACCTATGACCTGTGCAAATGTTCCTGAAAATAGGTCAGGATAATGTGTTAACTAGCTTTTTCCTCAAAATCAGTATATGTCCAAAGTCAAAATTATACATCTTTCAATTTTCCACCCTAATTTTTTCAAACCACATTATTCAGTATAGTCTATCAAAGGATCTGCAAACCACAAAATTATAATGCTAAGATATTCCAATATAAAATTGTCAACTATAGGGTGTCCTCTTATTTTAATTAAAAAAAAACCCTGTCAAATTCTTGGTGAAAAAAGTCTAAAAATTCAATTATCTTGCAAATAAAAATATAATAATGTCAAACATGAAGGAATTAAAATCTGAAATCCATGTTTAACCATATATGAGTTAGATAAAGAAATATGTCTATTATAATTTGGCCTTCTGCTCAGTTTCATCCTGAGAGTTCTTGTTGGCTAGGAGGAATCAAGTTCTTTAAGAAGTTGCTTCTCGGGCTATTTTATCTGGGAATGGGTATGGTTCCTTCAAAATCTTAAAAGTTGAATCAGCTTAGTTAAAAGTATCTATTAAGTCATGTTTTAAAGAGCTTAGAAAGTTAATAAGACACACTTGATTTTTCACCTTTGGCACCATCCCCTGCCAAATGTAGAAAATAAGTCAGTTTCAACCCCAGCGCAGTTATCCCAAATAGAATCTTACTCCTCCAAAAATGTTAATCCAGTATTCCAACCTAATATTATACCCAGCAAATTCCAAAGACCATAGCAGAGACTAAGATTGTGAAAGAAGAAGGCAAACCAAGAAAAAACTTCAAAAACCAAGGGAGGATATACCAGTGTGAACTCAAATTCAACTGATCGAAATATTTAAGAAAGTGGTTAATTTTAGGGAACCCTCTTGCACTGTTGGTAGGAATGTAAATTGATACAGCCACTATGGAGAACAGTAGGGAGGTTCCTTAGAAAACTAAAAATAGAATTACCATATGACCCAGCAATCCCACTACTGGGCATATACCCTGAGAAAACCATAATTCAAAAAGACACATGCACCCCCAATGTTCATTGCAGCACTATTTACAATAGCCAAGTCATGGAAGCAACTTAAATGCCCATTGACAGATGAATGGATAAAGAAGATGTGGTACATATATACAATGGAATATTAGCCATAGAAAGGAACAAAACTGGGTCATTTGTAGAGACGTGGATGGACCTAGAGACTGTCACACAGAGTGAAGTAAGTCAGAAAGAGAAAAATAAATATAGTATATTAACGCATATATGTGGAATCTAGAAAAATGGTACAGATGAACTAGTTTGCAAGGCACAAATGGAGACACAGATGTAGAGAACAAACCTATGGATACCAAGGGGGGAAAGCGGGAAGGGGTGGTGGTGGTGGGATGTACTGGGAGATTGGGATTGACATATATACACTAATATGTATAAAATAGATAATTAATTTTAAAAAAAGAAAAAAATAAGTAAAAATAAAAGTGGTTAATCTTGACATTGCACATTTTTTAAATAGCTGGGTTAGGAGGTTTCCTCTCTGCATGCTCTCTCTTCCCTCAGAGACTGACATTAGAGATATTGCCCCCTTCTCCCAAGATTTAGAAATGAACAGTAGTGATAGCTCCAGTCAATGTCTTATGTGAGGCATTTTCCATAGAGTATATTCAAATCCTTTTTATTTTTATAACCTCTTTGTACTTCATTGTTTTTTTCAATACCCCTGTAAATTATAAATTGTCGTAATTTCCACACTTACATGTGGAAGTTTATTACATGTTTATTCCTGTGCTGCAGTGGCTTTATTCTTCTCTCCCTGGCTATGAGTCGGTTTAAAGTTAAGAAGATAACCTTCATGTTGTATATGATAAGCAATACAGAGATAATTTGAGGAAGGGACTGTTGAGAATGTGAATCCAGTTAACTCCATCCAGAGTTTCCTTCTTGGCCCAAACAGAATGGAATTTGAGCAACCAAAGATGACTATCTAGGCTCACAATAAAACTTTTCAAGAAGAGTTTCCCTAGTCTTCTTCAGCCTAGAAGACTCAGCGATTTTGAAGTTTAAAGGTAACAGTTATGTTCTGTTGACCCATACCTAAACGATCTAAGTCAGCCTCAACCTTACCTGCAATATTAAGCCAAATTTTGTTCATGTAGTTCAAGGTCAGCAGCTTGAGAGTCTATGACTGCTTAGAATCTATGCTTATTTAAAATGCTTGTTTTGCATGGAGGTCAATTTCATTGACTTTTGCATCTTAGGTTTTTGCAACCCCAGCTTCTGTGGTTTGCTTACTGAACCCTGATCAGCCAGCATTTCTGAGGCCATCATCTGGCCAACTTTGGCTGGTCTTCCATGGTCTTTGCCTTGGATGTCTTTCTCAGTTCTTTTGGTGTTACCCAGAAGCAAACACTTTTGTGAGACCTGAAGTCTGTGGTATTTTCGAGGTATTCAGCATTTGCCTTAAGTCTGGTTGCCTCTATAAAAATCAGCCCCTCAACTTCAGTCAAAATTATAAGCTGCACCAAAACACCAAAGTAAGACTCTCATATGATCAGAATCTTAGTTATCAAAGCTTATTGTTACTCATATTCATGCCACAATCTTCAATCAAGTCATGTTTCTGTGTCCCCCAAGTTCCACTGTGTCTATTTGCCAATTTTTCTATTCCACATACCAGAATTTGAGGGCTTTACTCTGTATCAGTAACGTTTCCCACTCTTCACTTCAAATTAGTACTGAGTACCGAATTAATTTAAAAAAATAAATCAAAGTTTTATATAGATGAACCATGTTTAGAAGAAGAGGGCTAGTTTCCATGTACTGTAGTTTTTGTCATGTTAATTACTATTTAGTATACAAAAGCTCATTCTTATTCTTAGATAGTGGAGTTTGCAATAAGAATGTGAATGTAAGGAAAAGAAAATAATACTTACATTTACTTTTACAGTTGTCATCATGAAATAGAATTCAGGGGCATTCACGCTGGTAGTTTTGCTGTGTCAGAACATGGTGCTAGCAAATTCTCAATTTTGCATTCAGCTTTGAACATTAGTCTTTATCTTGGTTATCCTTGGATTCAGATGTTAAATATTTCCAGAAAATGTCTAAGAATATGTGGCCATGACTTTTTGCAGGCAACTAGAGTTCCCAAAGTTATAGGTTTAATTAAAATAATAGAATCAGCATGTTATAACCACCATATTAGCCATATTTTATTCTCAGGTTAGCCTGGCATTTGAATTATAAGTTAACTTGGTTATTTCTGCTTAATATGCTCTACCTGAGGAATGGTACCTTATATTTACATAAACCATATCACTTATTTAACTTTTATAGACAATAAAGCCCTCCATTTTGTGAATTAATGGATTCCACAGGAATATTATATTAAAGTCACTACACTGATTCCTATGAAAAGTATGTCAATTTATCTCTTCTCTAACAAGCAAAAGTGCTTATTCAATTAAAGTTCTTTTGCTATTTTAAGCCAACACACTTAAGGTAAGTTCTGTATTAATTGTCAAATCACAGTATGAGATTCTCTGTTGAACTCACTGAAGTTTAAAGATTTTATTTTTTCTAATTGGTAACTATTTTATTTGTTATCATATCATTAATGGTCTCTTTTTACTCTCCCTTATTTCAATAGGTACAGAATCATTTCCTTCTAACAACACAGAATGTTTAAATTAAAAAAAAAAGGAAACTAATTAATATCTTTATTTTGCATATTAACTTCATCTAATTTTTCTACACTGCTTTACACATTGAAAAGAAATTTAGCCCATGTTTACTTGTTAAGCCCCTATCCTGGTGAAAGGAACACAATACGCATATAACATGAATTTTGGGGAAGTAAAAAAACTGTATCTCAATGTCCCTCTCATAGGATTATCCTCATCAAAAGGTTGTTGTGAGAATTAACTCTTGCTATATAAATGTTAGTTTTATTATTATTACTGTAATAATACTTATTACTCTATGTTGCAAAATGCTAAACTGAAGGTCAACAGAATTAAAAGATTTTCTCAAGCCAACTTTTAAACATTTTATTTCAAATATTTATCATTTTCATCTCCTTTGAGGGATGCAAAATCATCATTACTGCAATTTATAAAATAAAATATTTAGTTGACTTCACATGACTGAGTGAACAGAGACTTTCCTAAAATCTGTGGTGGAATAATTAGCACATTTAATTTTGCAAAGACATAAGAAAAGGGTTCTGTCTTTAAGGAACTTTCTCTGGTAAGAGAGATTGTTCCACTCCAGACTTCTTATCACAGTTTCTAATATCTGAATATTTACTGTCTACAAATTTACAAAGTACCTTCCTGAGATCCTCCTTGTCCACACTCTCCTTTGAACTTTCTTGTTTCCTGGAGATCCCTTGTCTGATCCCCTACAAGAAAGCAAGGACCTTCTGTATTATTCTCTCCTGTACATTTATCTCCATGGTCCTTATTTCATGAGCAAGTGATGGGAGGAAAGAGAGAAGGAAAAAAACAATAGGTATTTACTCACCTTCTTGGGATCACGTTTTCCTCACATCTCCAAATGTCAAGAGAGGTTCTCCTTCCCTAGAGTTTTTAGGTTTCTACTCTTCACAGGATTAATTAAGTGCTGGGGTTGATAAAATGGATAAAATCAAAGAAGAAGAAGAAGGAGGGGGAGGAGAAGAAAAAGAACAATATGGGAAATTTACATTCTTTCTCTGTGGCCTCTTTCTCACTTCTTAAGGCAGAACTATTGGAATTCCCCTGGATTCCTTTCTGTCTATGCTAGTGTCACCTCTGAATTTTGTGGATGTGATGAGTTCAAAATGGGGAACACCAGAAAGGGAAAATTAGTAAACTCAAAAATTGTTCAGTGGTAATTTGAATGATGGTCTCTTCCCCATCTCTTTATTTTTGAGAGTCTTCAAATGGTTGTTTCATGTTATTCTGTTCAGGATTCAGTATGAGAAATAGGGTTCAGTGTGATAACTTCATCTTATCTGGAACCAGGACATCACTGTCACATTTTTTTTTTTTTTAACTTAAAGACTTTATATTTTTTTAAAGCAGTTTTAGGTTCACAACAAAATTGAAGGGAAGATACAGATTTGCCATATATCCCCTGCTCCCACACATGCATAGCCTCACCATTATTCACATCACTTGTCAAAATGGTACATTTGTTACAATTGATGAATCTACATGGACACATCATAATCACCCAAAGTCCATAGTTTAACTTAGAGTTCACATTTGGTGTTGTTCATTCTATGGATCTGGACAAATGTCTAATGGCATATATCCATCATTATACTATCATACAGAGGGTTTTCATAGCTCTAAAAATTCTCTGGGCTTCATCTACTCATCTCTTTCCCTCATTTCACCCCTGGCAACTGCTGTTGCCTTTTATAAAATGTCAAATATTTGGAATCATACCGTATGTAGTCTTTTCAGGTTGTCTTCTTTCAGTTAGTAATATGCATTTAAGGTTTTGCATGTCTTGTCATGGCTTGATAGTTCATTTCTTTTTAGTGCTGAATAATATTTCATTGTCTGGATGTACCAGTTTATCCACTCACCCACTGAGGACGTCTTGGCTGCTTCCAAGTTTTGGCAATTATAAACCAAGCTGCTATAAACACGTTTGTGCAGGTTTTCGTGTGGACATATGTTTTCAACTCCTGTGCATAAAAACCAAGGATATAGTTGCTGGAACACATGGTAAGATTGTGTTTAGTGGTGTAAGAAACTGCCAAATTGTCTTTCATCTTTCAAAGTGGCTCTGTCATTTGGATTCCTGCCACCAATGAATGACAGTTCCTATTGTTCCACATACCCACTAGCATTTACTATTGTCAGTTTTAGATTTTGGACATTCTAGTAGGTGAGTAGTGGCTGTCATACTTTTTTTTTTAAATAAATTTATTTATTTTATTTATTTATTTTTGGCTGCATTCAGTCTCCTTTGCTGCATGCAGGCTTTCCCTAGTTGCAGCAAGTGGGAGTTATTCTTTTTGTGTGTGTTTTTTTTTTTTTTTTTCTTTAACATCTTTATTGGAGTATAATTGCTTTACACTGGTGTGTTAGTTTCTGCTTTATAACAAAGTGAATCAGTTATACACATACATATGACCCCATATCTCTTCCCTCTTGCATCTCCCTTCCCTCCCACACTCCCTATCCCACCCCTCTAGGTGGTAACAAAGCACCGAGGTAATCTCCCTGTGCTATGCAGCTGCTTCCCACTAGCTATCTATTTTACATTTGGTAGTGTATATATGTCCATGCCACTCTCTCATTTTCTCCCAGCTTACCCTTTCCCCTCCCCGTATCCTCAAGTCCAATCTCTAGTACGTCTGCATCTTTATTCCCGTCTTGCCCCTGATTCTGCTGACCAGTTTCTTTTTCTTTTTTTAGATTCCATATATATGTGTTAGCATACGGTACTTGTTTTTCTCTTTCTGACTTACTTAACTCCGTATGACAGACTCTACATCCATCCACCTCACTACAAATAACTCAGTTTCGTTCCTTTTTATGGCTGAGTAATATTCCATTGTATATATGTGCCACATCTTCTTTATCCATTCATCTGTTGATGGACACTTAGGTTACTTCCATGTCCTGGCTATTGTAAATAGAGCTGCAATAAATATTTTGGTACATGACTCTTTTTGAATTATGGTTTCCTCAGGGTATATGCCCAGTAGTGGGATTGCTGGGTCATATGGTAGTTCTATTTTTAGTTTTTTAAGGAACCTCCATACTGTTCTCCATAGTGGCTGTATCAATTTACATTCCCACCAACAGTGCAAGAGTGTTCTCTTTTCTCCACACCCTCTCCAGCATTTATTGTTTGTAGATTTTTTGATGATGGCCATTCTGACCGGTGTGAGATGATATCTCATTGTAGTTTTGGTTTGCATTTCTCTAATGATTAATGATGTTGAGCATTCCTTCATGTGTCTGTTGGCAATCTGTATGTCTTCTTTGGAGAAATGTCTATTTAGGTCTTCTGCCCATTTTTGGATTGGGTTGTTTGTTTTTTTGTTATTGAGCTGCATGAGCTGCTTGTAAATCTTGGAGATTAATCCTTTGTCAGTTGCTTCATTTGCAAATATTTTCTCCCATTCTGAGGGTTGTCTTTTGGTCTTGTTTATGGTTTCTTTTGCTGTGCAAAAGCTTTTAAGTTTCATTAGGTCCCATTTGTTTATTTGTGTTTTTATTTCCATTTCTATAGGAGATGGGTCAAAAAGGATCTTGCTGTGATTTATGTCATAGAGTGTTATGCCTATGTTTTTCTCTAAGAGTTTGATAATATCTGGCCTTACACTTAGGTCTTTAATCCATTCTGAGTTTATTTTTGTGTATGGTGTTAGAGAGTGTTCTAATTTCATCTTTTACATGTAGCTGTCCAGTTTTCCCAGCACCACTTTTGAAGAGGCTGTCTTTTCTCCACTGTATATTCTTGCCTCCTTTATCAAATATAAGGTGACCATATGTGTGTGGGTTTATCTCTGGGCTTTCTATCCTGTTCCAATGATCTATATTTCTGTTTTTGTGCCAGTACCATACTCTCTTGATTACTGTAGCTTTGTAGTATAGTCTGAAGTTAGGGAGCCTGATTCCTCCACCTCTGTTTTTCTTTCTCAAGATTGCTATGGTTTTTCGGGGTCTTTTGTGTTTCCATACAAATTGTGAAACTTTTTGTTCTAGTTCTGTGAAAAATGCCAGTGGTAGTTTGATAGAGATTGCATTGAATCTCTAGATTGCTTTTGGTACTAGAGTCATTTTCACAATGTTGATTCTTCCAATCCAAGAACATGGTGTATCTCTCCATCTATTTGTATCATCTTTAATTTCTTTCATCAGTGTCTTATAATTTTCTGCATGCAGGTCTTTTGTCTCCTTAGGTAGGTTTATTCCTAGATATTTTATTCTTTTTGTTGCAATGGTAAACGGGAGTGTTTTCTTAATTTCACTTTCAGATTTTTCATCATTAGTGTATAGAAATGCAAGAGATTTCTGTGCATTAATTTTGTATCCTGCTACTTTACCAAATTCATTGATTAGCTCTAGTAGTTTTCTGGTAGCATCTTTAGGATTCTCTATGTATAGTATCATGTCATCTGCAAACAGTGACAGCTTTACTTCTTCTTTTCTGGTTTGGATTCCTTTTATTTCTTATTCTTCTCTGATTCCTGTGACTAAAACTTTCAAAACTATGTTGAATAACAGGGGTGAAAGTGGGCAACCTTGTCTTGTTCCTGATCTTAGTGGGAATGGTTTCAGTTTTTCACCATTGAGGACGATTTTGGCTGTGGGTTTGTCATATATTGCATTTATTATGTTGAGGAAAGTTCCCTCTATGCCTACTTTCTGCAGGGCTTTTATCATAAATGGGTGTTGAATTTTGTCGAAAGGTTTCTCTGCATCTATTGAGATGATCATATGGTTTTTCTCCTTCTGTTTTTTAATATGGTGTATCACGTTAATTGATTTGCATATATGGAAGAATCCTTGCATTCCTGGGATAAACCCCAATTGATCATAGTGTATGATCCTTTCAATGTGCTGTTGGATTCTGTTTGCTAGTACTTTGTTGAGGATTTTTGCATCTATGTTCATCAGTGATATTAGCCTGTAGTTTTCTTTCTTTGTGGCATCTTTGTCTGGCTTTGGTATCAGAGATGGTGGCCTTGCAGAATGACTTTGGGAGTGTTCCTTTCTCTGCTATATTTTGGAAGAGTTTGAGAAGGATGGGTGTTAGCTCTTCTCTAAATGTTTGATAGAATTCGCCTGTGAAGCCATCTGGTCCTGGGCTTTTGTCTGTTGGAAGATTTTAAATCACAGTCTCAATTTCAGTGCTTGTGATTGATCCTTTCATATTTTCTATTTCTCCCTGGTTTAGTCTCAGAACGTTGTGCAGTTTTAAGAATTTGTCCATTTCTTCCAGGTTGTCCATTTTATTGGCATATAGTTGCTTATAGTAATCTCTCACGATCCTTTGTATTTCTGCAGTGTCAGTTGTTACTTCTCCTTTTTCGTTTCTAATTCTATTGATTTGAGTCTTCTCCCTTTTTTTCTTGATAAGTCTGGCTAACAGTTTATCAATTTTGTTTATCATCTCAAAGAACCAGCTTTTAGTTTTATTGACCTTTGCTATTGTTTCCTTTATTTCTTTTTCATTTATTTTTGATCTGATCTTTATGATTTCTTTCTTTCTCCTAACTTTTGGGCTTTTTGTTATTCTTTCTCTAATAGCTTTAGGTGTAAGGTTAGGTTGTTTCTTTGAGATGTTTCTTGTTTCTTAAGGTAGGCTTGTATAGCTATAAACTTCCCTCTTAGGACTGTTTTTTCTGCATCCCATAGGTTTTGGGTTGTTGTGTTTTCATTGTTATTTATTTCTGGGTATTTTTTTATTTCCTCTTTGATTTCTTCAGTGATCTCTTGGTTATTAAGTAGTGTGTTGTTTAGCCTGCATGTGTTTGTATTTCTTACAGATTTTTTCCTGTAATTGATATCTAGTCTCATAGCATTGTGGTCAGAAAGGATACTTGATACAATTTCAATTTTATTAAATTTACCAAGGCTTTATTTGTGACCCAAGATATGATCTATCCTGGAGAATGTTCCATGAGCACTTGAGAAGAATGTGTATTCTGTTGTTTTGGGATGGAATGTCCTATAGATATCAATTAAGTCCATATTGTTTAATGTATCATTTAATGCTTGTGTTTCCTTATTTATTTTCATTTTGGTTGATCTTCCCATTGGTGAAAGTGATGTGTTAAAGTCCCCTAGTATGATTGTGTTATTGTCGATTTCCCCTTTTATGGCTGTTAGCATTTGCCTTATGTATTGAGGTGCTCCTCTGTTGGGTGCATAAATATTTACAATTGTTATATCTTCTTATTGTATTGATCCCTTTATCATTATGTAGTGTCCTTCTTTGTTCTTTGTAATAGTATTTGTTTTAAAGTCTATTTTTTCTGATATGAGAATTGCTACCCCAGCTTTGTTTTGATTTCCATTTGCATCGAATATCTTTTTCCATCCCCTCACTTTCAGTCTGTATGTGTCCCTAGGTCTGAAGTGGGTCTCTTGTAGACAGCATATATACGGGTCTTGTTTTTCTATCCACTCAGCTAGTCTGTCTTTTGGTTGAAGCATTTAATGTATTTACATTAAGGTAATTAGCAATATGTATGTTCCTATTACCATTTTCTTATTTGTTTTGGGTTTATTATTGTAGGTCTTTTTCTTCTCTTGTGTTTCCTGCCCAGAGAAGTTCCTTTAGCATTTGTTGTAAAGTTGGTTTGGTGGTGCTGAATTCTCTTAGCTTTCACTTGTCTGTAAAGCTTTTAATTTCTCTGTCAAATCTGAATGAGAGCCTTGCTGGGTAGAGTAATCTTGGTTGTAGATTTTTCTCCTTCATCACTTTAAATATGTCACACCCCTCCCTTCTGGCTTGCAGAGTTTCTGCTGAAAGATCAGCTGTTAACCTTATGGGGATTCCATTATGTGTTATTTGTTGTTTTTCCTTTGCTGCTTTTAAAATTTATTCTTTGTATTTAATTTTTAATAGTTTGATTAATATGTGTCTTCGCATGTTTCTCCTTGGATTTATCCTGTATGGGACTCTCTGTGCTTCCTGGAGTTGATCAACTATTTCCTTTCCCATATTAGGGAACTTTTCAACTATAAGCTCTTCAAATATCTTCTCAGTCCCTTTCTTTTTCTCTTCTTCTTCTGGTACCCCTATAATTCGAATGTTGGTGAGTTTAATGTTGTCCCAGAGGTCTTTGAGACTGTTCTCAATTCTTTTCATTCTTTTTTCTTTATTCTGCTCTGCAGTAGTTATTTCTACTATTTTATCTTCCAAGTCACTTATTCGTTCTTCTGCCTCAGTTATTTTGCTATTGATCCCTACTAGAGAATTTTTAATTTCATTTATTCTGTTGTTCCTCACTGTTTGTTTGTTCTTTAGTTTTTCTAGGTCCTTTTTAAACGTTTCTTGTATTTTCTCCATTCTATTTCCAAGATTTTGTATCATCTTTACTATCATTATTCTGAATTCTTTTTCAGGTAGACTGCCTATTTCCTCTTCATTTGTTAAGTCTGGTGGGTTTTTGCCTTGCTCCTTCATCTGCTGTATGTTTCTCTGTCTTCTCATTTTGCTTAACTTTCTGTGTTTGGGTTCTCCTTTTTGCAGGCTGCAGGTTCATAGTTTCTGTTGTTTTTGGTGTCTGTCTCCAGTGGCTAATGTTGGTTCAGTGGGTTGTGTAGGCTTCCTGGTGGAGGGGACTACTGCCTGTGTTCTGTTGGATGAGGCTGGCTCTTGTCTTTCTGGTAAGCAGGTCCACGTCTGGTGGTGTGTTTTGGGGTGTCTGTGGCCTTATGATTTTAGGCAGCCTCTGTGCTAATGAATGGAGTTGTGTTCCTGTCTTGCTAGTTGTTTGGCATAGGGTGTCCTGCACTGTAGCTTGCTCATCATTGAGTGGAGCTGGGTCTTGGCATTGAGACGGAGATCTCTGGGAGATTTTCTCCATTTGATATTACATAGAGCTGGGAGGTCTCTTGTGGACCAGTGTCCTGAACTTGGCTCTCCCACCTCAGTGGCACAGCACTGATGCCTGGCTAGAACACCAAAAGCCTTTCATCCACACGGCTCAGAATAAAAGGGAGAAAAGAAAGAAAGAAAGAAAGAAGATAAAATAAAATAAAGTAAAATAAAGTAAAATAAAATAAAATAATTTAAATAAAAATAATTATTAGGAATAAAAAATGTTTAGGTAAAAAAAAAAAGAAAAAAAACACAAAAATGGTCAGAAAGAACCCTAGGACAAATGGTAAAAGCAAAGCTATACAGACAAATTCACACACAGAAGCATACACATACACACTCACAAAAAGAGAAAAAGGGAAATATATACATATATATTGTTGCTCCCAAAGTCTACCTCCTCAATTTGGGATGATTCGTTGTCTATTCATGTATTCCACAGATGCAGGGTAGATCAAGTTGATTGTGGAGATTTAACCCACTGCTCCTGAGGCTGCTGGGAGAAATTTCCCTTTCCCTTCTTTGCTCACTCAGCTCCCGGGGTTCAGCTTTGGATTTGGACCCGCCTCTGTGTGTAGGTCACCTGAGGGCATCTGTTCTTTGCTCAGACAGGACAGGGTTAAAGGAGCAGCTGCTTTCAGGGGTCTGGCTCACTCAGGCCAGGGGGAGGTAGGGGTATGGATGTGGGGCGAGACTGCAGCGGCAGAGGCCGGTGTGACATTGCACCAGCCTGAGGCATGCCATGCGTTCTCCCGGGGAAGTTGTCCCTGGATCACAGGACCCTGGCAGTAGCGGGCTGCACAGGCTCCCGGGAGGGGAGGTGTGGATAGTGACCTGTGCTTGCATACAGGTTTCTTGGTGTCTGCAGCAGCAGCCTTAGCATCTCATGCCCATCTCTGGGGTCCGCGCTGGTAGCCGCAGCTCGTGCCCATGTCTGGAGCTCCTTTAAGCAGCGCTCTTAATCTCCTCTCCTGGCGCACCAGGAAACAAAGAGGCCAGAAAATGTCTCTTGCCTCTTCGGCAGCTCCAGACTTTCCCGGACTCCCTCTCGGCTAGCCGTGGTGCACTAGCCCACTTCAGGCTGTGTGCAGGCAGCCAGCCCCAGTCCTCACCGTGGGATCCGACCTCTGAAGCCCGAGCCTCAGCTCTCAGCCCCCACCTGTCCTGGTGGGTGAGCAGACAAGTCTCTCCGGCTGGTGAGTGCTGGTTGGCACCGATCCTTGGTGCAGGAATCTCTCCGCTTTGCCCTCTGCACCCACCTTGCTGCGCTCTCTTCCGTGGCTCCAAAGCTTCCCCCCTCTGCCACCCGCAGTCTCCACCTGCAAAGTGACTTCCTAGTGTGTGGAAACCTTTCCTCCTTCACAGCTCCCTCCCACTGGTGCAGGTCCAATCCCTATTCTTTTGTCTCTGTTTTTTCTTTTTTCTTTGGCCCTACCCAGGTACGTGGTGAGTTTCTTGCCTTTTGGGAGGTCTGAGGTCTTCTGTCATCATTCAGTAGGTGTTCTGTAGCAGTTGTTCTACATGTAGATGTATTTCTGATGTATTTGTGGGGAGGAAGGTGATTTCCGTGTCTTACTCTTCCGCCATCTTGAAGCTGTTCTGTCACAGGGGCTACTCTTCATTGTGGTGTGCAGGCCTCTCACTGTGGTGGCTTCTCTTGTTATGGAGCACAGGCTCTAGGCACGTGGGCTTCAGTAGTTTTGGCATGTGAGCTCAGTAGTTGTAGCTCACGGGCTCTAAAGCACAGGCTCAGTAGTTGTGGTGCATGGGCTTTGTTGCTCCGTGGCATGTGGGATCTTACAGGGCCAGGGCTCAAACCCATGTCCCCTGCTTTGGCAGGTGGATTTTTAACCACTGCACCACCAGGGAAGCCCTGTCATACTTTTGAAAATGAATAATCATATTATTAAAAATTAATCCAGGAGACAGATGTAACTCAGATTTCTCTCTGATAAATATCCAGATATGAACACTTAACATGAACAGTCCTCCTTTAAATAGTTTTCTATATTCCTTGTCTCTCTCCTTTGACTCTCATTTACTCATTGACTTCTTGAAATCTTATTTCTACCCTAATAATTCCATTGGGATATTCATGAAAAGACTTATTTAACTCTGGACAACATATTACATAACTAAACATTTATTTCTTGACCCACTATCTTCCTTTTACTTAAGGTCATGGCAAGTCGATGGTTTTCCACCTAATTTTCTGGCACACCTTCACAGGTACCCAGGAGAATCTTTTTCCTCTCCTCCTCCCTTCAGTAGGAGTCATGTTCTATTTCTCAGTCTTCTCAATATTCATGCAGCCAAGAATTACTTAAAAGCCAGCCCCTGAGTTTCTCAATCTCCACCTGAGAAATTAGAAAATAATCCTGAATCAGCAGGGTTGGGAAAACATGATTCCTTTTGGAAGTGCTGATGCCAAAGCTGATTTTTTTTTTTTTTTTTTTTTGGTCAGCTGGATATATTGGGATTGAGCCTTCCTTAAAATGGTCAGGTAAAGCCAGGGAGCTCTTCTTCCTAAAGAGCACATGAGAAGGTGAGTTTGAGAACAAATGCATCTGTGGTTACTACTCCAGTGCCCCTCCCCCTCCACCTGTGAGAGTGGAGGACTTTTCTGTTTGGAGCCACAAGGCCACATGCATTGCTTTGTCCTGACCAAAGCATTGTTTAGATATATTGAGAAAACATCATAAAATGTTTAGAGTTGGGTATCTCCAAAACTAATGGATCTTAATCTTGGCTAAACACTGGAACTTCTTGTAGAGCTTTAAAAAATGCTGTTGAATGCCTGGAAGGTTCTTATTTAATCAGTGTAGGGTGCAGCCTGGACATGGGATTTTTAGAAACTCCTTGGTGGATAAGTTTATCATGCAGGCAAGACCGAGAATTACTGCCCTAACTCAACCTCAATGCCTCAAAGAGGAGAAATGCAGAGAGGTTATTTGGGGCCAGTATCTTCTAGCTCCCAGGCCAGATCTCTTCCAACAATAGCCTATCTGCTTCTGGCTACTTGAAGGGTTATAAAAACTCAAGGCTGCTTTGTAATACCCATGGCTCTGTTTGAGAGTTGAGACTCCTGTTTCTTTGCTGCGATGTTCCAGTAAGACAAAGATTCTTCCATCCCACTCCTGGGCATACATCCAGAAAAGAGGAAAACTCTAATTCAAAAAGATGCATGTACCCCAATGTTCACAGCAGTGCTGTTTACAATAGCCAAGACATGGCAGTAACCTAAATGTCCATCGACAGATGAATGGATGAAGAAGATGTGTATATGTGCATATCTATCTATCTATCTACCTATCTATCTATCTATCTATCTATCTATCTATCTATCTATCTATCTATCTATAATGGAATATTACTCAGCTATAAGAATGAAATGTTGCCATTTGCAGCAGCCTGGATATGCCTAGAGATTATCATACTAAGTGAAGGAAGTCAGAGAAAGACAAATATTATATGATATTACTTATATGTGGAAACTAAAAAATAATACAAATTAATCTATTTACAAAAGAGAAACAGATTCACAGACATAGAAAACAAACTCATGGTTACCGAAAGGGAAAGGAAAGTTGGGGGAGGATAAGGTAGGAGTTTGGGATTAACAAATACACACTACTATATATAAAATAGATATGCAACAAGGATTTAAGTATAACACAGAGAACAATATTCAATATCTTTTTTTTAAAATAAATAAATTTATTTATTTATTTATTTATTTTTGGCTGTGTTGTGTCTTCGATGTTGCACGCAGGCTTTCTCTAGTTTCAGAGAGCAGGGGCTACTCTTGGTTGCAGTGTGCATGCTTCTCATTGCAGTGGGTTCTCTTGTTGCAGAGCATGGGCTCTAGGAGCGCAGGCTTCAGTAGCTGTGGCATGTGGGATCAGTAGTTGTGGCTCATGGGCTCTAAAGTGCAGGCTCAGTAGTTGGGGCTCACAGGCTTAGTTGCTCCACGGCATGTGGGATCTTCCTGGATAAGGGTTCGAACCTGTGTCCCCTGCTTTGGCAGGCAGATTCTTAACCACTGCACCACCAGGGAAGTCCAATATTCAACATCTTATAATAACTTATAACAAAAAATAAACTGAAAAAAATATACATATAACTGAATCACTTTGCTGTACACCTGAAAGCAACACAATATTATAAATCAACTATGATTCAATAAAAAAGATTCTTCTGGACTGGGAAAAAAATATTCATGCACTGATTTTTATCCATTCCAATAGCTTCAATTGACATTTGATTCTTTTTTTTAACGTTTTTATTGGAGTATAATTGCTTTACAGTGGTGTTAGTTTCTGCTTTATAACAAAGTGACTCAGTTATACATATACATATATCCCCATATCTCTTCCCTCTTGCGTCTCCCTCCCTCCCACCCTCCCTATCCCACCCTTCTAGCTGGTCACAAAGCACCGAGCTGATCTCCCTGTGCTATGTGACTGCTTCCCACTAGCTATCTATTTTACATTTGGTAGTGTATATATGTCCATATATACACTACCACTCTGACATTTGATTCTTAATTACTCAAGACCAATATCATCCACCAGAGTTATCTCTCATAATAATTTACTACAATATTTTGAAATATGATTAGAAATTTTTATATGCACCTCAGGGCTGACAAATTTTGAAATATCCCAAACTAGACTCCTAATCATTGTCCCAGAACATTTTCTTTCCCTGTTGTTTCTGGATTAATAAAAAGTAATACTACCACCTACCAGATGCTCAAATTAGAAACTGAGGTATAATTCTGAGGCTTTTTTTCTGAATTCAACCCTATGTTCAATTATTGTCCTTTGAATACTAATTTACAAATATATCTAATTTTTTCCAACTTCTGTGAAAGACTAGTAAAGCTCTTCTAATGCAAAAACCATAATCTCTTCTTGGATAGTTGTAACAACCTCCTAAGTGGTATTCTTGATTACAGTCTTGATTTCTTCCAGTCACTTCTCACACTGAAGCCAGGATAATCTTTCTAAAATGCAAATATGATCATCTGTTTAAATATTTATTGGCTATCCATTATCCTTATAATAAAGCACAAAAATTTTAACAGAGATTGCGTCTTCCATTCTATGGTTCCAGCTTATCTGTCTAGACATATCTTTTAATACTCCTTTCAAACATAAATTCGAACCCACTTTAAACTTATATCTGTGCTTGTTAATATTCCTCAAGGATATCACATATGTTATTATATTTGATTCTTAACATATAATTTTACATAATTCCATAGCAGGGTAATATTTTTCAAAGTTTAGCTTCAGTATAAATTTCTCTATGAATTTTCCATCATTCCTGCTAAAGCTATTTTAGGGATATTGTCAATGCCATATATTGTTCATATTTCCCTTATTCCAGCACTTTTTATATCATTTTGACATAATTGTTTATTACTCTTTAGTTCTCCAAAGAATATAAACTCCATGAGGACAAGATTCATGTTTATCTTGTTCACTGTTAATCATCAAGCACAGTGCCTGGTATTTATTAATTTAATGGACAAATTAATGAACTAACAAATATGGAACAGTAATCAAAACCACAAAAAACAAAAGAAAAAGGATGTTCTTCCTCAGAAGGCAAGCTAGTTCTCATTTGAAAAAAAAAAAAAAAAAAAAAAATCATGTTTTACTCTAGGTTATTTTCTGTAAAGCAAGAATATACAAGCCTGAATATATCATTTCACAGAAAAATCAACAATATGCAGTCCATGCGATTAGGAAACGATAGTTTTTTCAGATATTGAAACTAGTAGAAATCATGAAGTATTTCTAATCATGGAAATTAGCATTTGTTGATTATTAGACGGCCTCATATTTCTTTTCCTTCATGTTCTGTATGTGTCTTAGTTGTTGAGAGTTCAAAGGAATATAACAGGGATATCTATATATAACATATAACAATTGTATTTGTTAGATAACAAGGGCTAGATGTTATGGTGATTCAGAACATATTTCACACCACACTGTTTTGATTGAATCCAAACTTTACAAATTTAAAAGCTGTGTAAACTTTGGCAAATTACTGAAACTTTCTCTGCCTAAGTTTCCTCATATATAAAATGGGCATAGCAATAGTAACTACCTCATAGGTTTGTTTTAAGGATTAAATGAGTTAACATATTCAGAATTCTTAGATCAGCACCCTCTTTAGTTACATTTTTAGTGCTATATATTTAGTAAGTTATACATACACAAATATATAGCTATTAGTATATCCCTATTTTCCAGATAAAAAGTTAAAACTTCTAATGTTCACTAATGCCTCTAATATTACACAACTGGAGAAGCCCAGGCTTAAATCTATGTCTGTTTGATTCCAAAGATCATGACCTTTCCACTCTCCAACTTTTGATCAGCAAACCCAAGAATAGGCATGTCAGTGCTTATATATTAGAAAACTTTAAACCAGGTATATTTAAAATGAAAAGTCTAGATTAGTATTTAACCATTAGTATTTAGCTTTTACAAATTATCAACATATTTTTAGTGTTGAATTTGCCTTTTAACTCAATCCTCCAACATAGATTATTTAAAGCAAATCTAAAATGTCATATTATTTCTACACAATTTTTTTCTTAGATATACCTAAAAAGACTAATTTTTAATATGACCATGATAATATTACAAAAACATAAAAGTAATTAACAATAATCTCAGTATTTAGCCAGTAACCAAATGTCCTTGATTATTACAAAACCACTTCTTGGCATATTATTTGTCAACAATTTCTTTATTAATTAAATTTTGGATGTCAGAGTTCTTCTACACTCTGCTCTATCTTTCCTCTTTGAACTTCCATCTGTTCCTGTAACTTCAATAGCCACATAAATTAGATTTATTATTTCCATATTAGTGGAGAAAAAGTAGTATATAGAATCATCAGTTTTACTTTTATTCAGTATTCTATTTCATAATGATCCATTTTCACAAAAGATTATTCCTGAACATAATGTGGGTAATGCATCTTTATGTTGTCATTGGTTCCCAATCTGTTCTTATGGCTATATCTGTTTTTAAACTAAACTATTGGAATTGCATGAAAAAAAACAGATTCAACATCTTACTGATTGAAATATAAAAACAGCAAAAAAACTTACTAAAAAATACTCCCAGAGACTTTTTTACTTTGGTGTTATTTAGTATTACAACTAAAATATCAATAGATGTTCATAGTTGCATTTGAAATTGTTGTACTAGTGTAAAAAGTAGTTTAAACAGTGATGGAGTTGCTAGAAATGTATGTTAGAATAAACAAAACATTAGTCAGCTTCCATGTAAATTTTATGATTAAGAAAGAATGAAATAAAATGGAAATATGGATTAAAATCACAAGTGTTAAAGATAACTGAATTTATCTATGTGACTAGATGAAACACCAAATTGTGACATAGAGCTAGATAAGAAAGATGAAAAAAAAAAATCTCAGATGCACTGTAATCATCGAGATTGAATAGTATTCTACCTTATAATTGAGTCTCAGCAGCACAATTTTTACATCATTCACTATGACTGTTCCAGTAAGCTCCTGTTAAAGTTAACAGGCTTGAACTGCACTGAAAATCTATCACCTAAAGGTGAGCATTGGCCTGGTAGAATGGAACAAAATGATTTTGTGTGTGTGTGTGTGTGTGTGTGTGTGTGTGTATGCATGTAAAGGGGATAGTCAATTCTTAAAATTACACTTTATCAGGATTTTAATGTCAGTACAAGGCCTAGATTTTTTTCTAAAGAAAATGAGGGTATCAGTAAAATTAATATGTAGTCATAAATCATTTTGCACTCTATATAATACATAAATCACACAACAGAAACCTACATAAAGGAGCATTGTGAAACAAGTAAATATATTTTTTTTCATTATCTAGGAGATCATATATTTTGAAAATTTAAATGTTGATAAATTTGTATTTCTATGATAATATTTTTTTAACCTAATGTTCTCTCAGAAAAAGGTAGTACTTAAAATTGGAGAAAGCTAAGCATTAGAATAAAAATCTCCTGGCAGCTAAGTTTTAACCCTGCCCAAGCATTACAAAATAAAATTATTTCTCTATTGATCACATTTGATTGAAGATAAAGAGATTATGAAAAGTGTTACCATAGTTTAAATGAGGGCAACCTTATTGAAGAAGTGAAAAGAACAAGGTAGATGAAAGGAAAATGTAAAAGAAAAAAGAATAGATGAAAGGTGACTCAGTGTCTTTTCCTGAGAAGGACTGTCCTTTCCTAATCTATAGCAGTATTAGCAACATACATTTGTTAGTAGCTATGCAGTCTTGGAATGCTACAGGTAGTTATGGAACTAAGAGAAAGTAACCTAAGGTGGAGGGTTTAATATTTGGCTTAGACCCTAAAGAAAGGAAGGTTACTGAGACCATCTGGAAAACGCAATTGATTGCTGAATGCCCCTCATTCTCATTGCTATGTAAGCAAAATCTCAGTTTTAATAGTCTATTCAGAAGTATCTGTTCTGTTAGAGGCTAAACAAGCCAAAAAGGAAAAATGTATAGGAAAGAAACCCAATATATTGATATGCAGTGAGGAAATGACAATAAAAATTGTCCATTTAAAAAGATCTCCAATATCTCATAGAAAGTTTATAACATGCACTCAATCTTTTATTGGTGACTTAAACCACAATTGTTAAGTATACCACTTTAATATTTATGCCTAATATTTCAAAAGTGCTTCCTCTACTGTAACATTTAACTGGGGTTAAAATTGTTAGAATTTTGATAGGTGAGAATGAACTCACAGCACCGAGAATCAGATGAAGTTCAAAATGATTGACATAATAAGAGTAAAAGTAAAGAATCAAAGATATGTAGAGAAAAGTGGCCTAGTCTTTTGCTTTCCATGTTCCAAACAATTAGATTGCATGCAAAACCCACTTGTTCATTTTGTTTACACATTATCTCTTTAAGTATACTTTTAATATTTACTGGGCCAGAATTTTTTTAAACAGAATTTCTCAAGGTATTTTTTTTTTTTTAATTTTTATTTTTTAATACCTATATGTTGGGTCCAAATGAGAGAGAAAGAGACAGAGGGAGAGGGAGAGAGAAATTGGGAAAGACAGAAACAGAGACTAAAAGAGAATGTTATAGGCATCTACTAATAATGTTTAGGTTGGTAAGAGTAGTATTGTGTTGTTAAGAGCCCATGGATAAATCAGAAAACTTTCCATTTGAGGCCAGTTACCTAATCAGAAGCAAACCCATGCCTTCTTTATTTTCTCACACATGATATTGATGGCACAGGTTCTGGTTCCTTGCTGGATTCAATTATATCTACCCTCTTGAAAACAGGATCCAGTGATGTCTGGGTAGTAGTTCTGTTTTTCTCATCATAGATGACACAGTAGCACAAGATTTCTTTATTTTCTATAGAGAAGATTGGCAGAAAGACCAGAGAAAAAAATTAAAATCTAACTCAAAAATATTGGCATGTCTACAGGGCAGGAAAAATGCTACCAGACTTCCATAGATAATTAAATTTATTAACTACTAGATAGCACAACCAATTCCACAATTGTATCTCTCCTTTTCAAGGAAGAACAACAAAAAAAGAAAACAAAATTTTGAAAGATTTATTTAATTACAAATCTCTGATACTTGGCCCTGCAGGCAATGTTTAAGGTTATATACAGACAAAACGTTCAAACAAAGTTATTGGAAACTCAAGGAGAATTATGTTATTTTTGTGAAAAGTTTCCCTTATTTAAATGAAGATTCATACAAGGATATTCCATTTAAAAAGCAGAAATAAATCAAAAGATACATAAAAAATACATTTTGGAGGAAAACTACTCCCAGAAAACAAAAACAAAATTATACACTTCCTACAAATTAAAATGGACATGCACAAGCTGAAAACAAGAATTCCAAGAAAAAATATTAATAAAACACCACAAAATGAAGGGGTTTTTCCCTTAATTTTCAGGGGAGAATTACAGGAAAAATATAGAAATTAAAAATGCATAAAATAGAAGATATATAAAAATATATAAATTAAACATACTTCTTTATTCTTAAAGAAGAAATGACATTGTGTAAATCTTAGTAAGGTCATGAAGTATTTATAAATATAATTATAGATTTCACCTTTCATCAACATACTTTTTTTTGTTATAAAACAAATATAAAAGTTTGCTAATGATTATTAGTTTTAAACAGTTTCATTGTTATATTTAATATTAACATTGATAATATTTACAGATTGCTATATATAAAGCTATAAGTATGTAAATAATATGTGCATTCAACTCAAGCTAAAAAGATAAGAAAAAAAACTAATTTGGACTTAATACCTGTTTGTTCAATTAATGAATATAAAAAGGGAAATACAACCTGACAAACAATACTTTCTTGTGGTCCAACAGATTTTGTGAAATAAATAATCCAGTTGTTTTGCAATCCGTGGCTGTACTCCCCATGAGGGCAGTTTAAAGTTCACTTATAATTTCAAGCGTTTTACTTGGCATCAAGTTTGTTTTGTCTAAGTTTATCATTTTATTTTCAAAATTCTTGGCTCCTTCTTAAATGAGACAGCTTTAAAAATTGCTTGTCCAACATCACATCACTCATATCACTGTGACTCATTGAACTGTTTTGTTAATACTATCAAGAAAAAATGTGTTTTATTATATATGGTGGTTCCAACGCATTAGGGGGTTTCACCTCTAAAGGTATGTTGGATCTTGTGAGTAGTTAGCACTTTTTTTTTTATTGACAGTAACTACTCTCTCTGTCTAGATATTTCATTTTGAACCATTTGGCCAGCTCCTTGTTCCTGCCAGATGCCCCAGATGTATGAAACATACATATCATTCACAAAAGTAACAAAAGAGCTGTGCATATGTTATCACTCTCAGAATTCTTAAACCATTTCAAATAAATTCATCCAATTGTAACTTTTATAAAACAAATACCTTTTTTGTACTTCATATTTTCTTTCATCTTTTGAGTAGCAGTATGAATTCATGTATTTACACAGATTCAACTTATTCTAGTTAGCCATTATTACTCTTATTATTATGAATAATGCTAATAATAATAATGGTTGTAATAGTCGACCTTTTAATTTACCTCCTTGCTTCGTCCAGCATAAATGCTAACAACCTTGAAAGGATTCTATGTTTCTTACACTGAAGTACAGATATATATAGCTATCCTTCAGGAGGTGGCAAAAATGCTGCTGGTGTTGGTTCATTCATTATTTTAGAAATCTATCTATCTATCTATCTATCTTCTATTCAAACTGAATTTTCAAAAATAAAACATTATATTGCTGAAATCTAATTTTATCACAGGATGTTTAATAAATCAGTGTTGACTTGGATTGTTTAAAAAAATGTGTAAAGAAAACTATAAAGCAATTCAGGAAGATAGCCACAGGAAAGCTTAGCATACTGTCATCAAATATAAAAAGAAGGAGTAAGTAATTAATTAAATGTTGGCCTATTGAAAAGTCGGGTCATTGTCACTTAAAGTCTCTGCATATAAGAGTCACTGGGAAGAAATTTGTTAAATTCCTGCCTAAATTCAGAAGAAATGTTTTTAAATAAAGTAAGTAAATATACCAAAACAAAGTTAACGTGTTAAGGCTGGGGAAAGAAGCAGAATAGAGTACAAGGTAATTTTAGGCTTTTACAATGGAACCAAAGGAAATGGCAAAATATATACCAGAAATTCAGTGAAAACCTCCCTCTAATATTGCAAATGTAGGAATCCTGATTTGCCTAAGTATACCTTCATAGTGCACCTTCATCATGTAACCTTGCATAGGCCTCTCCTTTCGAGTCACTTTTATGGGTCAACCCAAATTTTCAGTCACAAATGTCAGTAAGTATTAAAAATTCACATATTTACATGAAACTATCATCATAAAATATGAATAAAAATGAACAATAAGAAAAACTGCCCCCAAAGGAAATAGAAATAATTAAGGAAATAGAAAAAGTTAAAAAGTTTAGAAAAAAATCCAATTTACAGTCTCAGAGTGTTTGTAGAGAATATAGCATCCACATAAAGAATAGGATGCTGTAAATAAAGAAAAGTCTTTAATAATGTAGCACTCCTGGAACTCTGAAAATTTTCCTAAATAAAAAATGACATATATCAAGCAGAAGATTTCTATCTCTAAATTATCATTCTGCAAGATAATATTTGAGGCAATCTCAGAATATATAGCAAAATTTTATTTGCTATTTGACCAAATAATTCTTCATTTAAGAAAGATCCTATAAAGAAGCTGTTGTAAGGGTGTACACATATATGAAAAATGGTGGAATTTGTAGTATTGTCCAAAATAATAAACATTTGAAAACAAATATTCCTCAACAGGGAACTGAATTAACACATTATATGGTAAATCTAAAAAGTGAGGCACCAAATTTCTTTAGAAATAATGAAATTTTAGTAAATATATATCAATACTAAAAGAGTCCATGTCCATTTTTATTGGAAAGAGGCAAAATAAAAAAACATTTTTTAAGCACTGCAAAGCATTCCTGTAAAAATTATTTTTTTTAAACTAATATGGGTAGGAAAAGAGAAATATGAGCAAAAAAAAATCAAGTTTTTTTTTTTTTTTTTTTTTTTTACCATTGGCAGTATCTCAGACCCTAAGGGAATTTTCATTTTTTCATTCTTGTTAGTTAGTTTTACTGTATTTGCATAACAAATCACATTTTGATTGTAATTAAACATTTAAACTAAGGTTATTTTCAAAAATATTATGCAGACACTTATGAAATAAGCTAATTATAACATTAAGTAATCTCTCATTAAATCCTTTATTTAATAGATTATAGTAAGGTGACATAAAGGTGTGAGAAAACTTAAATAAGAAATTTGTCAGGTTTCAAAGTAACTTTTTTTGAGATTTATCATCTTTTCCTTGCTGCCCTTGTCCTACTTTCCAGTCTTTATATTTCAGGCTACAGAATTTACTCCAACTATGAAGAGAGCTTGTGTTCTGGCTTAACCTATATGCTTCACATCTGAATGTGAGGAGCAGGAAGAAGCCAGAGAGCAAGTGTGTCTATAGACTTTGGGAAGCTGACAAGGATAAAGGCAGAAGTGGTGAAGGGATACTTGACTTTTCCTTGGGTAAATGAAAACATTTCAGTTCTTGAATCATGGCAGGTTCTTTGAGGAAAGTTCTTACATTCTTAATTATTGTGAAACATGATTTCTTTGGGTAAAAACTAATTATGTTCCAGAAGTCTAATTATAAGTTTCTAAATTTTTTTTTTAAATTTTCCTAGAATAAAACACTCCTTATAATCAGTCTACTGGACAGTTTTTACATTCATACTTTGAACAAATTTGTATTCCATAGAAAAGTAGAATACCGTCTGTATATTCACTGAAGCCTCAATTAAATTGTTAGGGCTAGTCTTCCTATCTTTGATCTACAAATATTAAACTTACCTAGTCTACTTTGATTTGAATAGTTTTTCCCTCAAAGTTAATATTATTTCCATCATTTCCAAATAAATGGGAAGTACCTATACTTTTCCATCTTACAGTGTGCAAACCACATGATGTAAGAGATGTCTCAGCAAATGAACAGTTTAGAACAGCGTTATTTATTGTAAGCTTTTAAAAAGCATATACTACTTAAGATTGTGTATGTTATTGCCTTTATAGTAGTCTAGGAGAAAATTTAATACAATTTTTTAATTTGCATTAGTAAGCATGCTGTACACAATGATTCACTTTGTGTTTGTAAGATACTCCATAATGTGGTCTTTGTCCCTTATTTTTTCCTCTCAGTTTTAATCACACCCCCTCTTTTGGCTTGAGACACACATTTTCCAGTTTCTAGTGAAAAACATACTTTTCCACATATCCATGTAAATTATGTTTCATATCCCTCAACAGATGTGGCTCTGTTTCCATAAGCAAGCATGGCACTTTGTACATCATCGAGACTTTCATCAGACTAATATTTGCCTGTTTTATTGTTGCTTTTTCTTTATTATTTAAATTTTGTGAGGGCAATAAATGAGTCTGCTTGCTTATCACTATGCTCCCAATGAGAAACTTACATATAGAAAGACATACAAATACATAATACTCAAAATACCTTCAAATAACTATTATACTAAAGACTCAAAATTACAAGACGGACAAAGAAATGTTTTAACATCTATATGATGGCAGAGTTTTAGTTATTTATATTTTAAAGAGACAATGTTGCTGTTTCCAATAACAGTGCATTCAGAGCCAAAATTTATTCTCTCACTTAAAAAGTGGATACTGCATATAATACAACTTACAAAATTAAAATCACCAACGACCTTGAAAGAAAGTTAAGACTAATCGGACAAGGGATTAAGTAAAGGCTTAAATTTAGGTATGCAAGAGGAATACAACATACACATTTTACATTTAGAATATTTGCTGAATTTGGTGAAGCTGAGTATTTGAGACCTCATGGAGCATGGGAAAATATATGAATTCCAGAGGCTACTGAAAATTCCAGGGGCTACTAACAAGCTATCCTCTTCTGTAAAGTTGGGACATTAATAGGTTATACCATCAATACAAGGGTGAATAGAAATAGAGCTATTATCATCAGTGGACTATGAGGTAACTAATGATATATGTTTTAGCACTGAACAAAGATGGAGAAACTCACTTTAAATGTGTAGCCTGATTGATTGTATACTTCTCTGGCTGCTTGGTTCATCTCTGGTAGGAATATAATTTAAAATGATCCTAGAATAGCAACACCACAAAAGATATTAGAAGAAACGAAAGCAAACTTTCCTCAAGAAATTATCTTCACTTCATGTGCTAGACTTTCAATGTAAAAAATTCCCAGGAAAATTAGCAGTGTATGCAAAAAAATTAGTAAATATAAAATGAAACAAAGCATCATGATCTAGAACCAGGAGAAACAATAGATGAGGAAAACAGACCTAAAATGATTTAAGGTGATGGAATTAGCAGATACAGATACAAATCAATTATCTTTAAAATGTTTTGGAAAATAAGAAACCTTATTGACCATATTCACAGGGAATGAAAAGAGCAAATAATGGCAAGCAAAATTTGGAAAGTAAAACTAAAAATAAAATATGAAGAAAAACAAAAAATACATTAATTTACATGAATAATTCTACTGATTCATTAGAAAATTATATACAATGATGACAATTTAGGAGGAAACTAGATACAAAGAAATCACATGGAATGCAGCCAGAGGAAAAAAAGAGATGAAAATTTAAAAATTGATTAAGATATATGCAGTATGGAAGGAGAAGTTATAAATTTTAACTAAAGTCTCAGAGAGGAGAAAGAGAGAGAGAGGAGGGAGCAAACCTAATGAATATATTATATCGGGGAAATTCATGAAATGCACAAACCCACAGATTCTTGAAGCTCAACCAATTCAGAAGAGGAGAAATATAAAGATATCCACACTAAATATCTCATGATTGCATATCTGAAAAGTTTATACTGATGTTGCTGGTCTGGAGATGACACTTTCAGAACTACTGCCATAGACCAACTATAGCACATAAAAGATAAGCTTTAGAGAAGATCTAAAAGACTGCTAGAGGAAAGAATTTTTGTTATAATAAAGTAACTAACAACTAGACCAAATGCTGATTTTCCACTAGTAATAATGGAAGCCTGAACATAGTTAAATTATTTTTTGAAGATGCCAAATATAAATGTATCAATCTATAATTTTATACACAGATAAATGATATTTTTGTGAATGAGGGGTAAATTAATTTAATATTTAGACATCAAAAAATAAAAGAGTAAACATTCATTAAAGGAAAATCTACATATATATTTCATGAAAAGGAAAATGATTTCAGAAAAAAAATTATAAAGAACAAGTTGAAAGGAAAAACAAAAAAGAATGGTAAATATATGGTTAAAGCTAAATGAGTGTTGCCTACATACAAAGCTAATAATAATTTATTGAGGAACTTAAAATTCTTCAATAAATAAATGCGACAGTGTATGTTAGAAAAATGATGAACTCAAATCAGTCCTTTCATTTTTCATGAGGAAGATGGAGATAATTATTAACTTTGTAGTGTAATAAATTAATTATACTCACTGTAATTACTGAGCTCTTTACTAATTAAATTGAAATAGAGAACAAAAATTTCAAAAGAGTAGTAGGAATAATTGAATGATTCAAAAAAATCTATTCAAATAAGTGTAAGAAAGAGAAAAATATATAAAAAACAGGAAGAAAAGTAGATAATATAAAATAAAATAAATTAAACAAATGTATGTATTAGTCATTATAGTAACTGTAATTGGATATATTAAATACTCCAGTAGTGGACAAATTTAATAGACTGTATTAAAACTGAAACTCTTCACAAGCAATGCACAAAACCCCACAAAATTTGAATTCAATCCACAAAATTTGAATTCAAAGAAATGGACAAATTGCACCAAGAAAACTATAACCAAAAAAAGACTGGTTTAACTATATTAATTTAAAAAAAAACACCTAGAAAGATATAAAATATTGTTAGAGAAAAGAAAATAATATAATAAAATATTCAATTTGCTAAAATGATAATCCTTTTAGAATATATAAAATAATTTCAAAATGTATAAAGCAAGTCTTGACAGAATTACTGGAAGAAAAACAAAAATCTATCTTCAGAGTGGGAGATATTAACACAGCTCTCTGTCAATAACTGACATAAAAAGGACACAAAATGTGTCAGTAGGAATAAGGATGATTTGAATAATAGGAATAAAGGAATAACACATTTGTTTTAATTGGCTATACAGAGAACATTGCACGCTCCAACAGTTTTCAGTTATGCATAAAACATTTACCAAAATTTACCAATTATTTGAACATAAATTTTGAGCAAATGGATGTCAAAGAATTTAAGTAAAAATAACATATTTTGACAAGAATAAAAGTTTGCTAGAAATTAATTGCAGAACGTTAACTAGAAATCCCATGTTTGAAAATTAGTGCATCAAAGAAGAAATCATAATGTAATTAGAAAATGTTTTGAATTTAACAGTAGCAAGATTATCACAAATCAAAACCTGTGAGGTGCAGCAAAGAGCATATTTAGAGGAAAAGTTAGACTTCTGTGCAGAGATGAGGAGGCTGGCTTTTAAAAGAACATGTTTTGCAGCGGTCTCCAGCCATTTCCCTGTGAATTGCCTGCTTCAGCACTGCTGTTCGTCTGTGATCATCAGATAGATAATAGTTTCCTGAAGTGTCCTGAGCTAGGCAGTGACAAAGACTGCCTTACGTTTCCCCTCAGTTTATCTAAACTTTCTAAAGACTTCTTGACTATAGATCCTGACCTCCCTTTCCTTAAAGCATTTACTTTAGAAAACTTGTAAACTGTTTCTCTGCCCTTTTGAGATGTTAATCTTCTACACCACTGGAATGTTTTTCTCAGGACCAGTGGGATCATCTCTGTGAAATAGAATCAACATGAATGATAACATCCCATCTCCCATTTGCCATGGGAGGGTAGGAACCTAACTCTGAAAAGGGACAATTAGCCAACACAGATGACCCCATCTGTTTTGCCAAAAGCCTACTTTTAGTTTCAAGGTTTGTTGGATTCGCTGGTAATATAACCACTTGTCTCACACAACTGAACAGATTTAAATAATTTTTAATAGAAGATTATTTAACTTAATTTCAATATACAGTCATTAGAAGGGGATGAATAAAAGTATTAGAGAGACATAACAGAGTATACATCATCAGATTGGGCCAACACCTACATCCAGATTCAAACAGCAGCTGGGAAGTCCCAAGTAACAGCAATCTGGAGTCCCAGTTGGGAAGGGTCCTGGGCCATGCGTTCAACTCACAGGCGAGACTTCAAATTGCAGTTCTGGGGGCTTCTGTTTATAATCCCAGTCTACAATCTGATATCATCAGTTTATGAGCAAAAAGGCAGCTCCGGTTTAACTGTAACAGTGCTGTTGGTTTCACCGTGTGAGTCAAAAGATTTTCTAGACCACGGGGGACTGGCCAGATCCCCAGGGCTCAAGAAACTTCAAGACTCACTCCCTTTCTTATCTTAAGTGCTGCTTGACTTTTTAGTAACAATTGTTAGGTGTGCAGGCAGACACAGAGTCTAGACAGGGTCACAAGTCGGTCAGGGGCCTACTTCTGCCTCTGAAGCCTGAACAAGACTACTTTACTAGTTTTCTCAACACCATCTCATTGGTCAACCACTCTCCTAATGTCCTCTAGCACTTTGCCATTGGCTTATCCCAGCATTTAAAAATCCTCCACGCTTTTGTTTTAGCGGAGTGGAGTTGAATATCTTGCCCCTATTGCAAAAGTCTTGAATGAGGTCTTCTTTGTCTGTTTAACTTGCATTGGCTGGTCAGTGGTTGCCCACATGCATTTAAAACTTTTGAGAGAATGTAGCATGTTATGGAGACAGTTATAATTATTAACAACAAAACAATGCCCATGGTTTGGATAGCACTCCTGAGCCAGGTTCTCCATGACCCAAACCAGCTAGAATCAATAAGTCAAAGAAATAATCCCAAATAGAGGGATAATTCTTTAAGCCTGTTGGCCTGTTTATGTATTTCATGTAACTGTGCCTTTACTTCCTCAGAAGTGTTTATCCAGTGAGCTTGTTTCAGAGAAACTGAGACATTGGAAATCAGGGAGAAGTTCTTAGTGGGCAGAACTACAGGATCACCAGCGTCACGGCAAATCCAACAGTTACATGGAGGCTGGATTACTCTCTTTTGAAATGGCCTGAGATACTGAACAATGCCATCTTTCCAGACCAGGTCAAGGCAAAAAGTGGACAAAAGAATTATAAAGACCTTCATGGTATAAGAATTAGGAAAAGGATGTTCAGAGAGGGAAGGAAGAATGAAAAACATGTTCTTGATCTGATGTTTTGGAATGAAGCAATCTACCTCAATGTAGCTATTTCTCTTCCTACTCCATTTGATTTTGAGGTCTTTGGCATTTATACAGGACCAGAGGGGGTCTTGTATAGGTAAGGTGGGGTCTAATTCAGTTGTGAAATATGCACCCAAGGTTTGACAACTTACAATTTGCCAGCAGTGCCAGTGGTCAAGTGTACTTGGTAGGGTTCTTTCCATGAAACTTACTTTTGCAAAAACCTCAGAGTAAAATAATAACTGTCTGAAAAATATAAGACTTAAAAATCCCCATGGTTAGAGAATTGGTTAGTGTTCATTATAATGGCATTGGCAAGAAAATTGATTATTTCTGTGACAATATTTTAAGATGATAATGGTAATTATGACTGATAATATTATATCAGGACATACCAGACTTTTAGGAGTTTTAGTTTCTGGAACACTTGTATTAATAATAAATACTCATACAAATATGCATCACTTCTTATGTGACAATACTTCCTATGCAATTTAACATATCAAATAAGCCTAATTAGTTAAACATTTCTCTTTTTATAAATAGAGAGAACAAATCTTTTGAGATGTTCCAGGGGCTCTCTGGAAAATACTGAAATTAGTTTGAGGTGAAAAAGACTTCATTTAGAATTTGATATTGGGGGAGTTTTTAAAAAATACCCATTTAACCAATGTGACAAGGACTTTGAAGGTAAATACAGAAGGTTGCATAGCTATAAAAACCTTAGCTCTTTTAATATTGAGAAGAGTGTGTTTTCTTAAGTAATCAAAGACCTGATAAGATGAAATTAAATACAGTAAATTGTTTTGGGAAAACACAAAATCTTTACTTTCTGGGCAGATTATTTAAAAGATTAAAAAAAAAAAATTGTTTGTACTTTCTTATTAAGGGTAGGTCAATAAATTAAGAAAACTTTGTTCTTTTAACAGACAGAAAACCAAATTCTAATTTTGTACTGGTGTATCATTAATATTAAAACTCATTTTAAAAAACTAAATAAGTTCATGCCAATCTTAGCTAGCTTGACACAATTCTTTTTCCAACATTCCTTTTCACAAAACTTCTACAACTTTTTTACATCCATTCAGATTTTGTTCTATGTTCACCCCCTCTCCTACTTTTCTCATTCTGGAACAACCAGCTATTTTAATTTAGGACAAAATTACTCTTTTTTCCTTGACCACAACCACATCTGCCTACCTTTTCTTACCAAAAACACATCCTACTTTCCTTGTATAGAGATGTTTCCTTTATTAAGTCTACTAGGTTTAATTGCATATGTTAATTATAATTCTTAACCCTTAGAATACTTAATTCCTAGTGGAAACTAAGAAGTAAGCAATTGTGGGCTCTCAGTTACACTAGCATTCTGTGATTGACAAATTTTTTAATATATCTAATATATTTTAGAAATATATTCTTCCTCATACTAAATTTTTCAATGTGGCACAAGACCTGTTTACTAATAAACACAAATATCTTTAGTTTCTCTGTAAAAGGAAGCCGAAAGTGGATAAACATATGTTCAGTAATTAATGTTTCAGTGTTTGTCTTATTTGGAAATGATCTAGATATTTGATGAATATCCATCATTTAACTTATTGCAGTATAACTTTAAGGTTTCAAATTATCAGAAAGATTTTGGAAACCATTTTTAAGTAGACCTTTTATAAAGCATAGTTATTGGTGAAAAGTTTACTTATAAACTTTTGTCTTATATCTGTTTATTTGTTCTTAACACATGCTTAAATAACATGAGCTTATTTGACTTTTAGTAAACCTAAGTAAATTAAAAGTTGAATGTCTACATTATATTTAATAATGATAGATCTCAAGACATGCCTTTTTAAATTAAATCAATAAACAAGCTTTATTCATTGAAAATTATCACAGATCACATGAACTTGAAAAACATTTGGGTTAGTTTCTCTATTTCTGAGAGTATACTTGATTTTTATAATGTTTCTTTATAAACCAATTCAATAGAGCTCTTTACAAAGTAATTTTGGCAATACCATCTGGAGGTACAAAAATATTACACGTTTATAACACACATATGTAGACATATATAAGCATATAGAGAGAGGCAAACAGAGATCTTGTTTAAAATGAAATGCTTTCATTTTAAAATTTTAGCTATGAGACAATAATACAAAATACACAATAATACAAAACTCACTAGTTTGTAAAGGAATAGCTGTTTACACATGTGTTTTCTTCTCAGATGTCTTGAACTTTTCACTGGTATTTGTGGCAAAGACTTTTAAGCTTTTTTCATAGGTTTAGTTTTCAAATATGCCTTCTTTTTTTTTTTCTTCCCATCTGATAATAACTACCTCTGTGCTTGCTAGAGAAGACCAGGTAGGATATTTACATCTCAAAAGGAGCAGAGAAAGAATGTAACTTCCACCAAGAAGGACTTTTTTCCCTAAGACCAGACTGTTGACAATACCTACAAGCCTTTTGAAATGAATATGGAGGTTTGGGGACTGGTTAAAAGGATAGGTGGGCTTTTTCTCTTCTGATGAAGGCTCAATTTGTAAGACAAGCACAGTTGCCTTTAATTTATCAAAGAACTGGGTGTCAACCTGAATGATATCAAGGAACTGACTCTCTAACCACATTATCTTGAATTTACTTCTTTAAATCAGGGAGAAGATCTTCAACTGAGATAGAAATCAAAAGATCCCTGTGTTCTAGATTTAGAGCTGTTTGTCTTTGAAATGTTTTTTCTTTCCCTCTGGGTGTATAGTTTCAATTAGCTTAGGGAAGAAGGCCTGAACAAAAGTTTCTATCAGGTTCTCAGCATCAGCTTCCAATTTAACCAACTTCTGACCATAGAGCTACTTTTGAAAAAAAAAAAAAAATTCTTTCAAATACCTAGCTAAGTTTTATCCAGAGCAAACAGTAAATATTCTTGGTGTTAGAGCAGGCAGATAGCTAGATATGAGCAGAGAAAGAGGGACATGGGCTAGGTGGCAGGAAACCATACATCATGTGAACAATGGGGGTCCTTGGGTAGACAAAGAAAAGCAGGAACCTCCAGGCTGACCAGAAGATATAAATCTCGAGGTGACAAGGGGTTCTAGAGGCAGACAAAGAAAGGTGGGAAAAGGCAGAATATCTGGTGTCCACATGTAAACTTTTGCTCATTATGGCCTCATTACAATAAAATTAGCCTTGCAGATAAGAAGTACCCATCATGCACTGATGCCATGACACTTCCAATCAAAGCTAAATAAGGACAAAAATCCCTCTCCCCTCGGGAAGGTGGAACTGAGATGAAAATCAGGAATAAGACCCAAAACCCCTTCTTCCTCAGTGAATATTCTGCCCATTCATTTTCACATCTCTTACAACCAGTTTGCCAAAGAAACTCATGGCAGCTACTCACCTGAGTGCCCATTCATCCCTTGAGAGCATACTATCCCTTAATAAATCCTCACTTTGCTTTCTTGTCCTCCATCTCATCTCTGAGTTCTTTTTGTGATGAGACAAGAATCTACTCTCCGTTAACACTGGCAGTATTGAAAAATCCCATGGACACAAAAGACATCCCCACGGAGGGTGCAAAAATACTATTCTTCCTAAATCCAGAGCCACTCCCAAAGATAACAAAAAGAAAGAAAGACAATTCCCTTGAGAGCTGACAACTGTTAATAGGATCCTGGCCACAAATGGACTACAATACACATTTATGTCAGGTCATAATTCTGGGTGTTTAATCTCATCATTTAGCTGGAGAGGCGTAGGAGTCATGTCGATCTTACAGTCTTTTGGTTTTGGTACTTCTTGTGTCTTAATTTTTCTTTTTTCTTTTTTTTAACTATTTTTTTGATATTGGAGAACCAATAACTTGCATGCTCCAGACAGGCAGAAAGCCAAACCAAGTTCTCAGGATAGAAAATGAGACAAATAAGAAGGCAATAGCTCTCCCTGGAACAAAAAAAGGATCAATAACCAATGGGTACCCTCAAACCACATTCACAAGAGTCTGGATTTGGAAGGGAAAGAACAACTTGAAATTTTACCTTCCTTTCCTGGGACTACAGAAATCCAGGAGAGCTAACTCTGGTAAGAATTTTCACCCTTTTCTGGTTTCTGCCAGTTTTCTTAGGATTCTATCTGCAAGCTCCTGAGAAAGTGGGATTTAAAGTAGAGAGTGTAGTTCTCTATCTACCAGAATGTGACAAGGTATTCCATTAATTTTAATTTTAGTTAAGGGAATAACTGGTTGCAGTTTACCAGAGAATCTGTTGGAGTCCTGTCAGCCCTAGGAGGGGCCCATATGGGGCCCTTTTCTAAGGGTAGATATGTCGGGGTTCAAGTTGATGTCAAAGAAGTTGCACAAAACCGTAAAGGACAACAGTTTTTCCAGTGTTGCAGCTGATTGCAAATGAGACATCAATTTCTGGGCTAGTGTTTAATGATGTACCCCTAACAGGGTGCAAGCAAGTATTCTTTTAGGTTTCTGGCCTTGGAGCTGTTCCAGTTGAAAGACCACTAAGTTGGTAGACTTTTGTTTACTGTCTTGGGGTATTTTCATAGTAGAGAGGTGATTTAGTTAGAGGATTAATAGAATAAGTACTCAGGTAAAGGAGGATAGAGAGGAGTAAGAGTCATGTCAGTCTTACAGTCTTTGGTACCATTTGTGTCTTAATTTTTCTTTTTTTTTTTAAACTGTTTTTTTATATTAGAGTATATGTGATTAACAATGTTGTGTTAGTTTCAGGTATACAGCAAAGTGATTCTGTTATACATATACATGTATCTGTTCTTTTTCAAGTTCTTTTCCCATTTAGGTTGTTATATAATATTGAGCAGAGTTCCCTGTGCTATATAGTAAGTCCTTTTTGGTTATCCATTTTAAATATAGCAGTGTGTACATGTCAATCTTAAACTCCCTAACTATCCCTCCTCCCACCCATCCCCCTGGTAACCATAAATTTGTTCTCTAAGTCTGTGAGTCTGTTTCTGTTTTGTAAATAAGTTCATTTGTATTATTTTTATTTTAGACTCTGCATATAAGTGATATCATATATTTGTCTTTCTCTGTTTGACTTAACTTTACTCAGTATGACAATCTCTAGGTCCATCTGTGTTGCTGCAAATGGCATTATTTCATTCTTTTTAATAGCTGAGTAATATTCCATTGTACATATGTATAACATCTTCTTTATGCATTCATCTGTTGATGGAATTTTATGTTTCTTCCACATCTTGTCTATTGTAAACAGTGCTGCAATGAACACTGAGGTGCATATATCCTTTCAGACCATGTATTTCTCTGGATATATGCCCAGGAGGGGGATTGAAAGATCATATGGTAACTCTATTTTTAGTTTTTTAAGGAACCTCCATACTGTTCTACACAGTGGCTGTACCAATTTACATTCCCACCAACAGTGTAGGATGGTACCCTTCTCTCCACACCCTCTCCAACATTCATTGTTTGTGGATTTTTGATGATAGCCATTCTGACTGGTGTGCGGTAATACCTCATTGTAGTTTTGATTTGCATTTCTCTAATAATTAACAATGTTGAACATCTTTTCATTTGCCTCTTGGCCATCTGTATGTCTTCTTTGGAGAAGTGTCTATTTAGGTCTTCTGCCCATTTTGGGGGTTGTTTGTTTTGGTGATATTAAGCCACATGAGCTATTTAAATTTTGGAGACTAATCCCTAATCAGTCAGATAGTTTGCAAATATTTTCTCCCATTCTGTGGGTTGTCGTTTCATTTTGTTTATGGTTTCTTTTGCTGTGCAAAAGTTTTGAGTTTAATTAGGTCCCATTTGTTTATTTTCATTTTTATTTCCATTACTCTGGGAGAGAGATCAAAAATGATATTGATGCAATTTATGCCAGAGAGTGTCCTGCCTGTGTTGTCCTCTAAGAGTTTTATAGTGTCCAGTCCCACATCTAGGTCTTTAATCCATTTTGAGTTTATGTTTGTGTATGGTGTTAAAGAGTGTTCTAACATTATTTTTTTACATGTAGCTTTCCAGTTTCCCCAGCACCATTTATTGAAGAGACTGTCTTTCCTCCATTGTATAGTCTTGCCTCCTTTGTCGTAGATTAATTGACCATAGGTGTGTGGGTTTATTTCTGGGCTTTCTATCCTGTTCCACTGATCTATATTTCTACTTTTGTGCCAGTACTATACTGTTTTGATAACTATAGATTTGTAGTATAGTCTGAAGTCACAAAGCCTGATTCCTTCAGTTCCTTTTTTCTTTCTCAAGATTGTTTTGTCTATTTGGGGTCTTATGTGTCTCCATACAGGTTTGAAGAATTTTTGTTCTAATTCTGTGAAAAATGCCATTGGTAATTCGATAGGGACTGCATGGAATCTGTAGATTGCCTTGGGTAGCATAGTCGTTTTGACAATATTGATTTTTCAATCCAAGAACATGATATATCTTTCTATCTGTTTCTGTTGCCTTCTATTTCTTTCATCAGTCTTATAGTTTCTGGGGAACAGGTCTTTGGTATCTTAAGGTAGGCTTATTCCTAGGTATTTTATTCATTTTGATGCAATGGTAAATGGGCTTGTTTCTTTAATTTCTCTTTCTGATTTTTGTTGTCAGTGTATAGAAATCCAACAGATTTGTGTCTGTTGATTTTGTCACCTGCAACTTTACCAAATTCATTGATGAGCTCTGCTAGTCTGCTGGTAGTGTCTTTAGGATTTTCTACGTATAGTATCATGTCATCTTCAGACAGTGACAGTTTAACTTCTTTTCCAATTTTGATTCCTTTTATTTCTTTTTCTTCTCTGATTGCCATAGCTAGGACTTCCAAAGCTATGTTGAAAAAAAGTGGTGAGAGTGGACATCCTTGCCTTGTTCCTGGTCTTAGAAGAAATGCTTTCAGCTTTTCACCATTGAGTATGATGTTAGCTGTAGGTTTGTCATATATGACCTTTATTATATTGAGGTATGTTCCCCCATGCCCACTTTCTGGAGAGTTTTTATCATAAATGGGTGTTGAATTTTGTCAAAAGCATTTTCCTGCATCTGTTGAGATGATCATATGGGTTTTATTCTTCAATTTGTTGATGTGGTATATCACACTGTTTGATTTGTAGATATTGAAAAATCCTTGTATTCCTGGGAAAAATCCCACTTGATCATGGTGTATGATCCTTTTAATGTATTGTTAGGTTCAGATTGCTAGTATTTTGTTGAGGATTTTTGCATCTATGTTCATCAGTAATATTGGCCTGTAGTTTTCTTTTTTTGTGGTATCTTTGTCAGGCTTTGGTATCAGGGTGCAGGTGGCCTCATAAAATGTGTTGTGGAGTTTTCCTTCCTCTGCAAGTTTTGGAAACACTTTCAGAAGGATAAGGTCAACTCTTTTCTAAATGTTTTATAGAATTGGCCTGTGAAACCCTCTGGTCCTGGGCTTTTTTTTTTTTTTTTTTTTGGAGTTTTTTAATCACAATTTCAACTTCAGTACTTGTGATTGGTCTATTCATCTTTTCCATTTCTTCCTGGTTCAGTCTTGGGAGATTGTACCTTTCTAAGAATTTCTCCCATGTTGTCTGTTTTATTGGCATACAGTTGCTTGTAATAGTCTCTTATGATCCTTTATATTTCTCTGGTGTCCATTGTAACTTCTTTTTCATTTCTGATTTTATCGATTTTAGTCCTCTCCCTTTTTTTCTTGATAAGTCTGGCTAAAGGTTTATCACTTTTGCTTATCTTTTCAAAGAACCATTGATCTTTGCTATTGTTTGCTTCATCTCTATTTCATTTATTACTGCTCTGATATTTATGATTTCTTTCCTTCTACTAACTTTAGGTTTTGTTTGTTCTTCTGTCTGTAGTTGCTTTAGGTGTAAGTTAGGTTGTTTATTTGAGATTTTTCTTGTTTCTTGAGGTAAGATTGTTTTGCTATAAACTCCCCTATTAGAACTGCTTTTGCTGCATCCCATAGGTTTTGGATTGTTGTGCTTTCATTTTCACTTGTCTCTAGGTATTTTTTGATTTCCGCTGATTTCTTCAGTGACCTCTTGGTTATTTAGTAGCGTATTGTTTTGCTTCCATGTGTTTGTGTTTTTTACATTTTTTTTCCTGTAATTTATTTCTAATCTCATAGCATTGTGGTAGAAAAAGATGCTTGATATTATTTCAGTTTTATTAAATTTACCAAGGCTCACTTTGTGGTCCAGCATGTGTTCAATGCTGCAGAATGTCCCACATGAACATGAGAAGAATGTGTATTCTGCTGCTTTTGGATGGAATGCTCTGTAAATATCAATTAAGTCTATCTGGTTTAAAGTGTCATTTAAGGTCTCTGTTTCCTTATTGATTTTTGTTCTGGATGATCTGTCCATTGATGAAAGTGGAGTGTTAAAGTCCCCCACTTCTGTCGATTTCTCCATTTATAGTTATTAGCATTTGCCTTATATATTGAGGTGCTCCTATGTTGGGTGCATATATATTTACAAACATCTGTTTCTTGGATTGATCCCTTGATCATTATGTAGTGTCCTACTTTGTCTTTTATAACAGTCTTTATTTTAAAGTCTATTTTGTCTGATATGAGTATTGCTACTCCAGCTTTCTTTTGATTTCCATTTGTGTGGAATACCTTTTTCCATCCCCTTACTTTCAGTCTGTATGTGTCCCTAGGTCTGAAGTGGGTTTCTTGTAGACAGCATATATACAGGTCTTGTCTTTGTATCCATTCAGCCAGTCTATGTCTTTTGGTTGGAGCATTTAATGCATTTACATTTAAGGTAATTATTTATAGGTATGTTCTTATTGCCATTTTCTTAATTGTTTTGGGTTTGTTTTTGTAGGTCTTTTTCTTCCCTTCCTCTTTTGTTCTATTCTCTTATGGTTTGATCACCATCTTTAGTGCTGTGTTTGGGTTGCTTTTTTCTTTTTTGTGTGTGTTATCTATTGTAGTTTTTGGGTTTGCTGTTTCCGTAAGGTTTTGACATAGCAGTCTGCATATATTCAAGGTTGTTTTAAGTTGCTTTTTTCTTTCTCACCTAGAGAAGTACCTTTAGCATTTGTTCAAAGCTGACCTGGTGGTGTTGAATTCTCTTAGTTTTAGCTTGTTGGGAAAGCTTTTGATTTCTCCATCAAATCTGACTGAGAGCCTAGCTGGTTAAAGTATTCTTGGTTGCAGTTTCTTCTGTTTCACCACTTTACATATATCATGCCACTCCCTTCTGACTTGCAGGGTTTCTACTGAAAAAATCAGCTAATGGCCTTATGGGAGTTCCTTTATGTATTATTTGTTGGTTTTCCCTTTTTGCTTTTAATATTTTTTCTTTGTCTTTAGTTTTTGTCAGTTAGATTACTGCATTTCTCAGCATGTTTTTCTTTCGGTTTATCCTGCTTGGGACTCTCTGCACTTCCTGGATTGGGTGACTGTTTCCTTTACCATGTTAGAGAAATTTTCAGCTATTATCACATATTTTCTCGGGTCCTTTCTCTCCTTCTTCTCCTTCTGGGACTGTTATTATGTGAATGTTGATGCATTTAATATTGTCTGAGGGATCACTTAGTCTGTCTTCACTTCTTTTCTTTTCTTTTTTTTTTCTTTATTCTGTTCTGTGGCAGAGATTTCTACCATTCTGTATTCCAGCTCACTTATCTGTTTTTCTCTCTCACTTATTCTGCTATTAATTTATTCTAGTGTATTTCTCACTTTAGTTATTGTATTGTTCATCACTGTTTGTTTGTTCTTTAGTTCTTCTAGGTCTTTGATAAATATTTCTTGCGTCTTCTCAATGCTTGCCTCCATTCTTTTTCCAAGATCTTGGATCATCTTCACTATCATTATTCTAAATTTTTTCCAGGAGCTTGGCTATTTCCACTTCACTTAGTTGTTCTTCTGGGGTTTCATTTTGTTCCTTCATCTGGGATATTCCTCTGCCTTCTCATTTTGACTAACTTTCTGTGTTTGTGGTTTGCATTTCACAGGCTGCAGGATTGTAGTTCTTGCTTCTACTGTTTGCCCTCTGGTAGATGAGACTGTCTAAGAGGGTTGTGCAAGCCTCCCAATGGGAGGGGCCAGTTGCTGCCCAGTGGTGGGTGGGGCTGGTTCTTGTCCCTCTAGTAGGCAGTCCATGCTCAGGGAGATTTTAAGCCACTAGTCTGCTGATGGGTAGGGCTTTGTTCCCATCCTGTTGGGTTTTTGGCCTGAGGTGACCCAACACTAGAGCCTACATGTTGTTTGGTGGGGCTAATGCAGTCTCTGGGAGGGCTCATGCCAGTGAATACTTCCCAGAACTGGTGCTGCCATTGTCTTTTTCCCTGCAGTGAGCCACAGCCACACCCCCACCTCTGCAGGAGACCCTCCAATACTAGTAGGTAGGTCTGGCCCAGGCTCTTATGGAGTCACTGCTTTTCTCCCATGCATCCTGGTGCACACAAGATTTTGTACGTGCCCTCCAAGAGTGGAGTTTCTGTTTCCCCCAGTCCTGTGGAAATCCTGTGATCAACCCCCAATGGCCTTCAAAGACAGATTCTCTGGGGACTCCTCTTCCCATTGCCAGACCCCTGGCTAGGAAACCTCACATGGGGCTCAGAACTTCCCATCCTGTGGGATAACTTCTGTAGTATAACTGTTCTGCAATTGGTGGGTTGCCCACCTGGTGGGTATGGGATTTTATTTTATCACAATTGCACCCCTCCTACCATCTTGTTGTGGCTTCGTCTTTGTCTTTGGATATAGGGTGTCTTTTTTGGTAGGTTCCAGCATTTTTTTGTTGATGCTTGTTCAGCAGTTAGTTGTGATTTTGGTGTTTTTGTAAGAAGGGGGTGAGGTTATATCCTTCTACTCCATCATCTTGAGCTGTTCCTGTCATCTGAAATTTTCATTAGCCTTTTCCAATAAGCCTGTCAGTGAAATTATTTTGGGAACTTGAAGTCTTTTGGAGTCTTCTGCCTGCTAATTACAACAGAGATATCATTCTGTTTGTTTGAGTTGGGAAACTTGCTTTCAAGTGCACTTCTTAAATGGATGATCTTGTCAATTTGAAACATTCCCCATAATGGCTATTTTAATTTTAGGTTGTCTTAGTAAGATTTTGCCACTTTGGTATATATCTACAGAGACTACTGTTTTTAAACATAAAATATGCAGGTGTGCCAAAAGGTGGCATTCTTAATTATTTGACACTTGAAGATCTTATTTCTTTAGCTAAGCTTTGGATCTCTTCTAGCCAAATTAATACCTAAGAGGGATGTGTAACTGGGTTGGGGATTTTGTGTTGTTTTACAATGCACCTTGTTCCGTGGAAATTTTCTTGAAGTTGGTGTGTGACTTACTGTAGATCTAACTCATTCTATGATCAACTTATCCTAGCAAGGGATTCTCAGAATTAGGTCATGAGCACTGTAACAGCTTTTAATTGCTCAGTCCCATTCCCATCAATTTTGCAGGTTTGGCTTCCAAGGTTCCCATTAGCAATAGATCTATTACTATTTTCACAAGGATATATCTTTATAGTGACAGATGCCCTAAGGGCTAATAGTCCAACTTTTGTGTCTGCTTAGATTTTGATGTGCCATTGGTTAAAACAGTCTGAATTTCTTGTCTTAATTTATTTCCCCAAGTGCCCCCTAGGTTTATGCTTTGGACTTACCTTGAAGCTTTGTGGGTCTCCTAAAGGCTGCCTCCTTTTGCCAACTTGCAGTATAACTACCCTGGAAACTCTCCAGGGTCTCAAAACATTTCTGGGAACTTTAACAAGCCCCAGAACCTTTTCAGGTTTTTTATTTTTTATTTTTTTGAAAAAAAATTGTTTGGATTGGAGAGCTGCACACAAGAGAGAGATCTCAAATGTCAGTGAGTTACCCTAACATCCCTTGGTAATAGCAACCAGAAACAGTGAACTCAAAGTGTTCAGTGGGTCCCTTGCCTGTGAATTCATTATCCTGTAGGCTGTTAGCAGTCAGCTTCACAATCCATTCCTTCTTACCAAAAACTATTTAAAATGATTGAAGAAGACAATTTAGGTGATACAAACAAACTTTATTTAGCACTTCATGAAGTGGACAGTCTCCATTTAGAGAACTGAAAAATGGAAGTGGATAGAAAAAAGCTTTCATAAGGTAAACAATAAAGGGTAAGGAAGTATAAAGCACAGAGTTGGCTTGACATTTTGGGAATGGCTGGCTGGATAAACTGTGTTTCTGGTCAAGAACATCAATTACAGATGTATGAAAGTTATCTAAGTGTGCTGACATGGCACTCAGGCAGGAGCAGCTCCATCTTGGGCCTAGAAATTTATTTCAACACTTTTCTAATATAATTTTTCTTTGACAGTGGCAGCAGTAACTTCCTGATATCCTGAAGCACAGTTGCAGTGATCGCCTATCTTAAATTTTACTCCTACATCCTATCAGATAATTTTGTAAATATCTAATTCCCTATGTTAAATCTATTCATTTTTGAAATAGCTAGAATACTGTACCCTGTTTGAAACCAAATTGAATCAAGAACCAAAAGGAGTACAAGATCTTTCCGGATACTACTATAAAATTTATGGAAAGATTAAATAATAGTTGAACAAAAATAAATGCTCAATATTATTATCAGTAATCGGTAAAATGCATAAAAACATCCACTCAATTGGTAAAGAGTAAAATTCTGAAAAGTAAAACATCCAGAAATCTACACTCTGTGTGAGAGTATAAACTGGTATTATTTTAGAAAATTCGTTACTATAACCTATTATGTTTGCACATGCTCATTTTTCTAATGCCTCAGCTGTGGGACATTTATAATAGAGAAAAATTATAGACATGCACCCAAAGAGACAAGTGATAAATATTCAAAGTGACTTTTCCATAAGAGCCAAATATGGAAATAATATAAATTACCATCAGTACTACAGGGGGTAAATAGATTGTGAGAGTTTCATGTCATTTGTTCAAAATCGGTGATTATGTGGGGTTTTTTTCCCCTATAACAACAATTGTTAGATCAAAACTCAATTAAGTTGGCAGAAACAGTCAAAAAGGAGTTCACAATTAAGTAAGATGAAACTTGTAATTTGAAGGATATGGTGGGTGGGATTAGAGTAGACAGATAAAATAAGAGTAAGGAGGAGATATCCTTTCAAGGAAGTTACAGCAGAATATTATCATTTTACAGCTATTGCATCAAGATGCTTATGAAACAATAACAATATGTTAAACTATGCATAGTTATATAATAAATATTATGAAACTTATGCATATATTTTATAGAAGTTGTTTATTTGTCTAACCTGCAGCCAAACAGATTATTATAAGTGTTTGAGGTCAGAGGCCAGTGTACGTATACCTTGTACTATAAAAAACTGTGACTTATTCATGATTAACAAAGAAATATATGCTTAATTTAAGGAAAGAGGAGGAAGTCTAGATTTTCCAAAGAAGAGAAAACTTAGAATTTTTGAATAAAACTTTGATTTTGATTAATTTTATAAAAAAATTATTTTATCCATAATAGGGAAAAAGTGTGGAGACTATCATGAGCATTACTGAATATAATAGAAAGCTCTTGAGTTGGTGAAGCACTGAGAGACTGAATGAGATATTTCCTACTTTCATTTTCACATGTCCCAGTAAAAATCAGCATAACCAAAAATTTAAAAAATCAGTTGGGTTGAGGACATATCAGATGTTAAACTGATAAGGACAGATACTACACTTGATGTCACAGAAAAAGGCCAATATCACTGATGAACATAGATGCAAAAATCCTCAACAAAATACTAGAAAACAGAATCCAACAGCACATTAAAAGGATCATACACCATTATCAAGTGGGGTTTATCCCAGAAAGGCAAGGATTCTTCAAAATACACAAGTCAATCAATGTGAGACACCATATTAACAAACGGGAGGATAAAAACCATATGACAATCTAAATATATGCAGAAAAAGCTTTTGACAAGATTCAACATCCATTTATGATAAAAACTCTCCAGAAAGTAGGCATAGAGGGAACTTTCCTCAACATAATAAAGGCCATATATGACAAACTCACAGGCCACATCATTCTCAGTGGTGAAAAACTGAAACCATTTCCTCTAAGATCAGGAACAAGACAAAGTTGTCCACTCTCACCAGTATTATTCAACATAGTTTGGGAAGTTTTAGCCATGACAATCAAAGAAGAAAAAGTAATAAAAGGAATCCAAATTGGAAAAGAAGATGTAAAACTGTCACTGTTTGCAGATGACATGATATTATACATAGAGAATCCTAAAGATGCTACCAGAAAACTCCTAGAGCTAATCAATGAATTTGGTAAAGTAGCAGGATACAAAGTTAATGCACAGAAATCTCTTGCATTCCTTTACACTAATGATGAAGAATCTGAAAGAGAAATTAAGGAAACACTGCCATTTACCATTGCAACAAAAAGAATAAAATAACTAGGAATAAACCTATTTAAGTAGGTAAAAGACCTGTATACAGAAAACTATAAACACTGATGAAAGAAATTAAAGATGATACAATGAGATGGAGAGATATACCATGTTCTCGGCTTAGAAGAATCAATATTGTGAAAATGACTATACTACCAAAAGCAATCTATAGATTCAATGCAATCCCTATCAAACTACCACTGGCATTTTTCACAGAACTAGAACAAAATATTTCACAATTTGTATGGAAACACAAAAGACCGCGATTAGCCAAAGCAATCTTGAGAAAGAAAAACGGAGCTGGAGGAATCAGGATCCCTGACTTCAGACCATAGTACAAAGCTACAGTAATCAAGACAGTATGGTACTGGCACAAAAACAGAAATATAGATCAATGGAACAGGATAGAAAGCCCAGAGATAAACCTACACATATATAGTTACCTTACTTTGATAAAGGAGGCAAGCATATACAGTGGAGAAAAGACAGCCTCTTCAATAAGTTGTGCTGGGAAACTGGACAGCTACATATAAAAGAATGAAATTAGAACACTCCCTGACACCATACACAAAAATAAACTCAAAATGGATTAAAGACCTAAATGTAAGGCCAGACGCTATAAAACTCAGAGGAAAACATAGGCAGAACACTCTATGACATACATCACAACAAGATCCTTTATGACCCGCTTCCTACAGAGATGAAAATAAAAACAAACAAACAAAAAACAAATGGGACCTAATGAAACTTAAAAGCTTTTGCACAGCAAAGGAAACTATAAACAAGACAACCCTCAGAATGGGAGAAAATATTTGCAAACTAAGAAATTTACAAAAGATTAATCTCCAAAATATATAAGCAGCTCATGCAGCTCAATAACAAAAGAACAACCCAATCCAAAAATGGATGGAAGACCTAAATAGACATTTCCTCAAAAATATACAGATTGCCAACAAACACATGAAAGGATGTTCAACATCACTAATCATTAGAGAAATGCAAACCAAAACCACAATGAGGTATCACCTCACACCAGTCAGAATGGCCATCATCAAAAAATCTATAAACGATAAATCCTGGAGAGGGTGTGGAGAAAAAGGAACACTCTTGTACTGTTGGTGGGAATGTAAATTGATACAGCCACTATGGAGAACAGTATGGACGTTCCTTATAACACTAAAAATAGAACTACCATATGACCCAGCAATCCTACTACTTGTCATATACCCAGAGAGAACCATAATGACTACCATATGACCCAGCAATCCCACTACTGGTCATATACCCAGAGAGAACCATAATTCAAAAAGAGACCGGTACCACAATGTTCATTGCAGCACTATTTACAATAACCAGGACATGGAAGCAACCTAAGTGTCCATTGACAGATGAATGGGTAAGGAAGATGTGGCACATATATACAATTGAATATTACTCAGCTATAAAAAGAAACGAAATTGAGTTAATTGTAGTTAGGTGGATGGACCTAGAGTCTGTCATACAGAGTGAAGTAAGTTAGAAAGAGAAAAATAAATACCGTATGCTAACACATATATGTGAAATCTGAAAAAAAAAAAAAAAAGAAGGTTCTGATGAACCTAGCGGCAGGACAGGAATAAAGACACAGACATAGAGAATGGACTTGAGGACATGAGAAGGGGGAAGGGTAAACTGGGACAAAGTGGGAGAGTAGCATTGACATATTTACACTACTAGAAGTAAAATAAATAGCTAGTGAGAAGCAGCTGCATAGCACAGGGAGATCAGCTTGGTGCTTTGTGACCACCAAAATGGGTGGGATAGAGAGGGTGGGAGGGAGGCACAAGAGGGAGGAGATAAGGGGATATATGTATACATATAGCTGATTCACCTTGTTATACAGCAGAAACTAACACAACATTGTAAAGCAATTATACTCCAATAAAGATGTTAAAAAAAAAAAATCAGTTGGGTAAAACCAATCATTCTTCAGTATTCCAAAGCATAGGAGCCTCAGTATTTTAGCCTTTTTCTCAGTCAAAGGGACATGGATAAAGATATTTGTGTTGGGAAAGAGGAATGCAATTCAACAGAAAATTCCTGGTAAGAAAGGATGAGAGTTATCTCTCTTACTTAAAATAGAAATTTTCTATTAAATTTACTTTCTTTACTTTTTATGTTAACATCTAAGGAATTATTTCACAATTTTTTCCTATCATACTAGGTATTTAAGGAATAATTTTTTTCCTGTGATTGAAATGTTTCCTTTACCCATTTTCTCTCAATAAAACACTATTTCATCATTAGAAAGGGTGAAATAAACTTACAAAATAAAACAAGACACGTATGACCAGTAGTCAATTGTAAGATTACTATTCTAAAAAAATATGGTCAAAAGTAGAAATTTTACCTTCTGTATCCTGATTTAACATATTCTCAAGTTTGTTTTGGACCTAAAATAAATAACTCACAGTCTTCCCTACATAGAGGATTTATTTACACAATTGAAATGCCTGTTCTCTTTTCTTTTTTCTTTAAATGTGTTATTAAATGCAAATCTCCATAAGCAAACACCAAGCAAACCTTTATTCAATAAGCAGGTGTTTATTAATGCCCTCATGTGCATGCCATTTTACTAATTCTTTTGCAAGATGCATGAAGATGTAAAACTAAATAGGAATACTGGTTTTATGTCCATTTACTTTTGAGCCCAGCCATGTAGAAAGCAATTAAGGATTGTTAAAAGGGGATTATATGGGATAAACAGAAGCCAAAAAAGGTAAAGAAGAAATTTTAAGAAGAATAATCAGTTTTATTTTAGCACAATATATTGATATTTAAAATAGTGAGGGAAAGGGGGATGAGGTCGGGGTGGATTGGGAGTTTGGGACTAGCAGATGCAAACTATTATATATAGAATGGATAGACAACAAGATCCTATTGTATAGCACAGGGAACTCTATTCAATATCCTGTAATAAACCGTAATGAAAAAAATTGATATAGATATAGATATAACAGAATTGCTTTGCTGTACACAAGAAACTAACACAACACTGTAAATCAACTATACTTCAGTAAAAAAAAAAACAAAAAAAATAGAGAGGGATATGTTAAAAAATTAGTTTTATGTTGAAAAAGAGCCTGAATGAAAATTTGTTGACAATTAAAAATCAAAGCAATTAATGAGTATGTATTATGTGTCAGACACTCTGCCAGATACCTTTGATTAGAGAAGGGGAAAAAAATGTCTCATCTCACAGAACTGCATTCTAATAAAAGAGAGACTCTCATAAAAACTATAATACAAAGTGGTATCCATCATAACAGAATATTTATAATTAAGAATACAATTCAACCTTGTTTTCAAAAATGACATAAGAAGGTACCATTTAAACTGAGCTTTAGGTAGAAACAGAAGGATAAATGGAAGTTAAAATATGATGTAAAGCTGGGGAAATGGAAGGTGGTGACTTTTTTTTAATATGTAGTAAAGAAAATTGAAAAATATTTAATACATCTGCAGCAGTGGTAATTGAGACAGGTGTAATATAATATACATAATTATCCTATATATATTAGTATAGCTGTGTGATTTAATTATAAAACTCTTGTCATCCTTGGTGTATTTAGAGGTAATATTTTTGTAATCTTTGTATTATTTTTGTAATCAAGTTATATTAATTCCTTCCGTATGCTTTACCAAGAACCAAACATATACAGAATCCATTGGCTTCCTAGTCAATACTTAGTGCCTCCATTCTTGTGTAAAAACTATAACTATCTTGGTTTGAGGGAAGGGATAAAATTTTCAGCAGAATTTCAAATAAGGAAAGATATTTAGCTTGGCTGATAGATAAACGAGATCTTTTTCATTTAACAGGAAAAGCTTTGCAATTTAAGACAAAATAAATGGTGAGAGGCAAAGGGCAGACATGGAATGTTTTATGCAGATACAATCCAACTAATCACAGAAATAGAAAAAGAAAAAATGTAAGGACTAGTTGAGAAATGTACATCCTCATAGCAATAAGGACATGTACATACCCATGACCTCTATTTTCACAGCCAATCTTCAGTGAAATTACAAAACAAATTTACCTTTGGAATTTTTATGTTTCATTTCTCCTATTCCTTGAGATAGAAAATTTTCCATTTCCAAATATTTCCCATTCCCATTACGATTCTTCCATTGAATATCTTTTATATTATTCTTCATTCTCCAGATTTGTCTCTCTTTTACATATTCCTCAGATCATTAAGTAAACAGTTACCCTTTCAATTAGAGCTAAGTCTGGATCTGCTTGTCTCCTTAGACTATATCAAAGTCTTCAATCTGTCATAAAATTGGCTAAAATATTTTTGGTTTCAATGGAAAAACTCTTTGAAGTGAGGCACGATAAATATTTTTGACACCCGTGTGGGAAAATGGGCTGGTTTTCTGTATCAGTAACTTTCATTAAATTGAATTGGCACTGTATTGCATTAGTTCTCTTTCCCACTGTTATAACATGAGAGTTCTTAATAAGATCATTTTGTACTGTATTAGACAAATTTAATATTCATGCATTATGAAGAAACATTGCTAATATGATAGAAAACTGCTAGGAGGAGCAAATGATTTCATTAAAACTTAAATAAAGCTCACTTTGCATTTTTCCCCTCCTTGAATACCTGTCTATACTAATCAGATGGTAGAAAAGGCAGATTGGGCCCTAGAGACTAGGCAATACATAATCCATACTCTCATCACAATCTGATGTCACGTTTCAGACTTAAAATATTTCTACTAGATTGTAGTTGGAAGTTTTTAGTACAGAAATATTTAGAATGTTTTAATTTAAAATGATCATGACTTGTTCTACTTTATCCTGGCCTTGCTAATTTGAGTCTATTATAGCTGCAGAAAGAAGACATTCATGAGCTGTACAATAACTAGCTGCATCTTCATGAGCTCTGAGTCAATCAAATGATGACACAAATTTCACATTCTCTTAATGCAACATCTGCTTCATCACTTGAAAGAATTACAACTCTTGCTTTGAAGGAGTCTTAATGACACAGACCAAATCTTAATAGATAAGTAACTAAGATGAACACACTCTTCCCTTCCATGCATAAAAAGAACACTATTTTAATTGGAACTGAATTAGAGTGTATGGTGGATTTTGTGGATACTCAAATATTTAATTTGGGTTTAATAAGATCACTCATAATTCTAAAAATGAAAAAAAAATTAGGGCAAATTATTGGAAAACCAAAATGTGTAAGTACATGAATTTGTTCCAGATTTTACTGGAATATCGAAGATTAAATTATCTTTCTATCCTTATTTTGAAGGTTATTTAACCGTGTGATTCAGCTACTGAACAGTCAAAATGCAGGAAAATGTATCATAAATAAGTTCTAGTTACTACTTATCACACAGACAGATATTAAGACAAAAGAACAGTTGAGAATACACCCAAAGGGCAATTGGTCATTTGTCTTTTGGAGTATACAAATCGTTTGGTAGAGAATAAATTAGGAAGTAGTAGAGGTGTGCCAATTCTGGGAAGAGTTCTTAGTAGATAGAATTTGTGGAAAATTGCTTTTTAATCTGTGTGTATTTTATAAAATCATCCAAGCATAGTGTTTTACCAAAATTTAGAGCTATTCAAATTTATGTCTCAACTACAATTCTGTATAAACATATATCCAGACTGCTGAAGTTACCAATCAGTAGAGAATAGAGGAAAAGCTAAGCTAACTATGTTACATTCACAATGGTCCTGACCATTATTAGGTCCTCGGGAACACATTCAAGATGGGCCTTACATTTCTTAAGATTCAGGCTTTCAAAATCTTTTACCTAAAGAAAAAATAAGGAAAGCACATTATTAGCACAACATAAAGCTCAGAAGTACCAATGCAAAAGAAAGACATTGCCTATTAAATATTGGTGCCAAATCTTCACCAATTACATGTGTAAAACATACTCACACTTGTTTGTATGTTGATGGCCAAACACTCAAATGAAAAAATTAATTTACTGATATTGAAAATTAAGAAAAGAACCCACAAACACTTTTATTACCATCCTATTGCTACTTGGACTTTTCTTCAATGTATGTTATTTAAGCTATTCATGCATTCTAGCCAAGGGTAACGTTAATCTGATTATAATGAGAAACAGAATATTATTACATAATTACATCTTTATAAAGCTCTCATATAATATTTGAACTTTTTAGATTTCACAAGTTATTGTTTCAAAAGATTCTCTTGGATTTAAACCAATCAGATATTATCTACACCCTAAATATTCTCTCACACTGTGTTTTTCTCACACACATTGAACTAACTCATTGTTGATTCATGATATCCAAACTGTTTATTGTCTTACTCTCCATGCCCTTATGCTTCAAAAGAAACTGGCAAGGTTATGTAAGTCAAAGAATGCACAGAAACATAAATTTTAAGCTCTAGAAGAATTTACCAAACAAATTATAGAATTTATTTTATTTACCTGATGCAATGTACAGCTCAAGAAAATAAAATCTGATTAAAATTTAGGAGCATATCAATACAAAAAAGAAATGTTGTAGAAGTAGAAGATGATACCACAAAGAGGAATATGTCTAACATCTATTCAAAATAGAAACATGGCAAACAATTAAATTATCATGAAGTCAAATTATAAATTAGTCAGCCGACAATAATGTAAAAAAGATTGCTACACCTCCAGATGTTTTGTAATATAATTTTTGGCATAAATTTTGAAGTAAGTTATACAGTTTGGAAAAATAATGAGGTCAGGAGTAGAATTCACTTTATCTCCTTATTTCTTAAAGAATAAATGTGATAGGCATCATCTTATTGATTTAGGTAATAATCTTGTAATTCCTTTTCAATCCAACCTTTAAAACATGCATATAGTTTATGCATATACTGTTATTTTGATTATTTATTTATGGTAAGCTGCTCCAATTATAGCAAATTGTAGCATCTGTGGTCTCGTTTATGGTGCTGAAGGAAAGTGATTACTGTATTATGAGGCAGCCAGACTCTAGAGTATAACAAAACATGAAATACAGCTAGGTTGAGCAAGTTCTTATTTTCCAGAAATGTGGTTTTCTCTGAGGAGTCACGTCTTGTAGTTACCAGATGTTCCACAATAACTGTAACTCTGAAATTGCTTAGTTGTTATAACAAGATGATTTTACTACATAGGAAAAGATTGGCATTTTCTCTCCTGGAAGAAAATGAAATTAGCAATTTGAAAGGCAGTTTTAACTGAGCTATGTGGTTTACATTGATTAATCTATCTCATTAGAATATTAGCCAGCCAATCAGAACCTCTTCCTATCTATTTTCTAATCTCTGCCGTATGTCTAGGTCATAAAAATGCATTTTCTTTAATTCTGGCTACATGGAATCTGCATTAGAAAACAAGATGACCTTTTCTCTTAGCCATCAAAAGTTTGGAAGATGAGTTTTATTATTTTAAGAAATGTTTTTGTTCTGATTTGAAGTACTTAAGAAGACAATAAAGACAATTTTGGAAAATCATTTGATTTTTCCATCTTGCTTCCACTATAACCTTTTCTTATTACTTGGTGGCAGTTTGAAATGACATAAATTGTTTGTCAATAACTATGGTCTGTCTTATATATACTTATCATAGAAATTTGAATGCATGTCACATCCAAAACTATGGATAAAGGAAACTACAAATAAATTTATCTAGAGAAAAAATATATTATGGGATTTATGTAGTGGACAAATATCATAGACACAAAAAGGAAGAGTTCCCATATTTCATTCCTGTAAATACAGTTTCTTTTAATGACATTGTAGTAGTACAACACTAGATGTCTTATTACCTTGGGACAAAATAGACTAGAAAAGTCCAGGAAAGAGTTTTCTTAAAGATGTTCAGAGAAGGTTCTTCTACTAGTAGATTTATGTCAAGCCCCAGCTATTTTATAAAGGACACAGGTAATATCTATTTAAATCACAAATATATGGATAGGTTGATGCATCAAAAAACTCTGTGTATAGATCTCATAAAAATAAATAAAAGCATAAATACCTATAGTTCATTAAAAATATGTTTGATACACCATTTTTTCTTATTCACAAAAATGGAAAGTAAGTGCCCACCAGTAGGGAAATGAATGACATTTTTACATCCCATAGAATATTATACATTCATTAAAATGAATAGGTTAGAATTATGCCATTTAAGCTAGAGAGATTTTTCCAAGGTATTTTAAAACAAGAGTCTGATAATTGAAAATAATATCATAATCTTTTTAAAAGCTATGACATATGTATATGTGTGTATGTGTGTCTACTTTTGGATATTGTAAAAGCACAGAGAAAAACATGAAAAGTTCTACTAGGTCATGAATGATGTGTGGATGATGACCAAAGTGAAGTCAAGTATTGGAGGGAAGCAGGAAGAAACAAACAAAAACTAAAAAACAATGTTAAAAGACTACTTAAATGTTAAAAAAAATACTTGATATGATCATCTGAATGCATTTGGTACAGCATAACAATAAATGTCAGGCATATGTATATAGGAATAAATGAATGAGGTGAAACATTGCATTAAATAATAATTTTTAAATTGAGTCCTTCATTTATCATCCTATTTAAAATTGTCTTTTCCATTAGTGTCTTTCCCAGAATCTGGATCTTTTCCTTTATAGCAGTATTCACAATTTTTATTTATAAGCTTTATTGTTATCTGCCCTTCTCCCTCACTACACTCTGAGATCAAAAAGGCCAGTGACAATTTTGTTTAGTTCAGCACCTGGTGCAGTTATAAATACTTCTTTCATGAATACTGTATGAATGAATGAAGGGAAATGTAGCCATTATATGTTATGAATGGCAGATAAATAGTTAATAATATTAATGTATGTCATGAGGAAACTCAAAAATTGGAGCCCAAGAAAAAGACAAGGTACTGACAAGCCTTAGGAGGAAACCCAGAAAAGTGTGCTGTAATAAAAGCTTAGAAGGCAGACAGCCTCAAGACAGAGTGGTTAGCCACTTGAAACAAACACTACTGAAAGGCTAAGCTAGAGGGAGAAAGAAAATGCCCCATAAATTTGGCATCATGGACACAGCTGGTGACATAGATTTAAGCCAAAATAATATTCCATAAAATAAACAACCAGACTAGCAATATTTAGCAATCAATCAGAATAGACAGTGTTCTAGTCCCAGAACAGGGTCATGGAGACACTCCATTATGTCAAGCATTAACCCTTTAAGTGCTAGACTTAGAAGAAGCTTGGGATGTTGAGAGAGGGGCTGGGACAACCCACACAGTGGGAAGGGACTCAGGAGCTCATGGCAGCAAATATTTCCCGGTATAGCAGTCTTTTAATACGTTAGCAAACTATAGGGACATAGTTGTGCACAGCTGCTGAATAACAGTCTGAAATTAAGCAACATAGCAGAATGAAGGAGGCAGAAGCCAGACTGAAGTCAGTTATAAACATGGAACTTACTTTTCTGACAACACAGCAGATTAATGGCATAAAGAGTTAATATGAAAATGAACAGCATGGAAACATCTCCCTGATTAAGAAATAAAACCTTGCTGATAGTTTTGAAACTATCTGCTTGGCCACAAATACCTCATATTCCTTTCTCTTTCCACTGCTCTTTCTTGATTTTTGTGTTTCTTTGTCCTTTTTGTATTTTTAAAGATCTGCTTAATTTGTAGGTATCATTAAATAATAGTTTGTCTGGGGGTGGAAGGAGTAGGGGTTTAAAAACTTAATACAAACAGAATCATAATACGTATTTATTTTTAAAATGTATTATTCAAAATAACTCTCATTCTTTCTTTCTCAGGAAGGTTCTGGATTTATTGCACTGTAATAGAGTCGATAATTCATTTTCAATGGAACAAAATCATTCCCAAGTGGGTGAAAATTAGTTTCTGGGGAAGAAAAAAACATTATTCATTTATGATTAAAACACATTATATCTGTAGTATTAAAATGCCATGTGTTGGGGGGAGATTGAGGGGAAATGTTTAAAACATGCTTCTTAGGTGGGCAATAATGAAAACAAAGTTAAAAGACACTTAAGTGGATTATAACAGTGGGTAAATTGAGAACAAAAAAGAAACAACTTCTCTTGTTCTTTTGTCTCTTCAAAGAAAAAGACAAAGAAAATAAGGAAGACCAGGGAATGACAGCCTTGCAGCAGACCTTCAGGCCAGCTAGTTCAGACTAGAGTAAGGTGAGCCTCAGGATACCCACTGCCAAGATAAATACCACCCATTGCCAAGAAAATAAAAGCAAATGACTATTTGATGGCAGAACATACTGAGAGAAAAGAGTTGGGAAAAAGAAATGTATACAGAAAAATATACACATTAAAATATGATGCCAAATGAAGACAAATTGAAGCAGATAAAATTGAGGAATTATAGCATTGAGGAAACTTTCTTGGAAGAAAACAAAATAAAGCACAACACAGCTCAATGACATTGTCCAGACAAGAAGGTAATAATCAAAATGAAGACTTGTATAATATATCCGCACTGTCAAAAGGATCTTTGCCTTTATTTAAATATACAACTGAATTATAAACAGAATTATAGGCAAAAAACAGAATGTGTATGTTATAAAGCTCAAAAAGATACACAAAATCATTCTTAACACAAATACAATGTTGGTAGAAATTAATGCAACATTTTAAATCAACTATACTTCAATAAAAAATTTTTTTAATTTTTAAAAAATGCAATGTTGGAAAAACTGTATGTCAAGAAGTGTATCCTTACTTATTTCCTAAATTGCCAATCAAGAAGACAATTGATATAATTTTTAAAAATTACATATTTACAGTAAAAAAGTAAAATCTTTCTTTATCTCTCCACCTCTCTAACTACCCATATTGCAAGTTGTAGTAGAAGGTCTGTGCCTTGACATGTCAAGTCTGGAGGGTGTCAGGTGGCCTAAACGCAAGCTCCTTTTCCCACTGAACCTCATAGATAAAGACCCCCTCGCCAAATAACCCTCCTTATAGTAGGGAGCAGCATGGTGCCTGTTTATTGCTGAACAGCAGGCTTCATTTCCCTACCAGCCTGCTGAATTATTCAAAGAAGTCAACCACATCTTCCCACTGGAAACAGGAGTCATCCCACTTCTTGTTATTATAAGGCATGTTTCCACAGATCCCGCTTGTTCAGTCTGCTCCAGAATGCAACTCCCATGTGGCCCTGCATGTTATATGGTGTCCTCCACCTAGGGCTGTGAGTACATGTGACTATGACCGGCTGTCCATCTCATCTGGCTGGTGCTGGGTGTCATATGTTTGGTCATCCCCTAACCCTAGGGCAGAAATCCCTCCTTCATCAACAGGGTGATGAGGAGGTTATCAAAACACGAGGTATGACCAGCCAAAATATCATGTTCAGCCTACGCACTAGAGAGAAACACCTGCATTCTTTATATGTAATATTTAAAGCATAAAACTTTTTTCCCAAAAATTGGGATATTGATTTCTCCATGAGGAAAAAAGAAACTTTTACTTTCTTTTCACCTAAGCACTAAATATGAATAGCTGAGTAAATAAAAATATGATCTCATAATAGCTATGAAGGACTTTTAAAACTTGGAGCTTTGAGAATATTAAGAAGTTCTTCATTTAGTTTTTTATTTAACTATATTTTAATACAGGTACTAACTAGATAAATGATTCCATAAATAATTATTTTAGATGTTGGCCTATATAAATTGAGTGCATATACAAAATATTAATTTCCCATTTTCTGTATTTTTAAATTATCCTAAAATTATATTTTTTTCTCAAATTATGGAAACAATTAATAGCTTTGATTTGAAATGGAAGGAAGAGAAATAGTGTGTTAATAACTGTAATAATATATTTTTCATTTTACTGAAAGAGGAAAATAGATATCTCATTTCATCCTTTAGAGAGAGGGAAAGGAGAGGAGGAGAGAGGAGGAAGCAAGGGGAAGAGGGGAGGAGATACTGAGAGAGACAGGGGGACAGAGCAAAGAAGATCCCACCCCTTGCAATTTTATTTGTAAATTTCAAAAAAAAACTAATTAAAAAGTCACAGTGACATTTTTTGTAATAAGACTTTCTGTTTGTGACAGTCACTGGAAAATATGTTTTCAATCTTAAGTTAAGACATTTTACAAAGACTAGAGAACTGATTTACAATTTCTCATTGATCTTGCTGTCAGTCAGTCCTTCCACTAAATACAGAAGAAACAGGCCTTATGAGATGGGTCAGTGACAACAAAATTGATAATTAAAGAGTGGTTGTACAAGTATGACCTGAAAATATAAGCAGAGTCAGCAAGGGAACAATAAAGGGTGATTTATATGGTTTACATTAGCATGTAATTTGGACGTAGGAGGTTTGAACAGGGCATGCCCACAAGGATATGAATAAGCCGATGTTAAAAAAAAGACAGAAATCTCACAGAGCATAAGTATTAAAGAATTAAGATGAAGGACAAATTCATGATATTGATATAGAAACCACATTTTACAGGAAAAACTAAAATATTGTGGAAATCTAATCTGAAAGTATCAGACAACTGACATTACACTTCATATCTAAAGCCACAGAAATCCCTTTACTACAATCAGTCAACAAGTCAAGATTTGTCAAAGAGCCACTTATTCTGAGATATTTCCATGCATTTACCAAAGACTTTAGGGAAAACAAGCATTTGTTTTGCCTTTATGGTAAGAGTGACATCCAAATCACATAACATAGTAAGTTAGGACATCTCAGCATGCATAACACCCTGTGTAAGAAAATTTGAAGACTGTCAGGAGAGCAGATACTGCTAATTCTAGAAACATTCCAATAATTTGTATTTAGGTAGCCATACAGAACAAAAAAGACTTTACTCTTTTATCAACTCACTTTTTACCACTTTGCTTATCACTTTGTAGATAGTTTTCTCTTGGGTGAAGCATGCTGCCTCCAGAAGCCAAAGAGGATGTCCAGGTTTGTGCTAAATTCTTACCAGTTGGAGGGAGAGGTACAATTTGGGTTTTTTTTTTTACTAAAATAAAAATATTTTAGATGATTAATTCTACTTTTTTGGTGTATATGTCTATGAATTTTAATATTTGTTTGGTAAACATCAAAGTCAAGACACAGAGCAATTCCATCATGTGCCCAAAATTCCTTTACTAAACTCTCCCCTGATCCATAATATCTAGCAATCACTGATCTGTTCTCCAGCACCATAATTTTGTCTTTTTGAGAATGTCATATAAATGTAATCATATAGCATGTCACCTTTTGAGATTGACTTCTTCCATTCAGGATAATGCCTTTGAGATTAATCCAAGTTGTCACATTTATCAATAGTTCATTCCATTTAATTTTCAAGAAAAGTTTCACTGTATGGATACATTACAGTTTGTTTATTCATTCACCAACTGAAGGACATTTGGGCCATTTCCAGTGTATTTGTTACAGTTATGAATAGAACTGCTATAAATATTTGTGTACAGGTTTTTGTGTGAATATATGTTTTCATTTCTCTAGAGTAAATACTCAGGAGTGGAATTTCAAGGTCAAGCAGTAAGTATGTTTATAAGAAACTTTAACCATTCTTCAGGGTGTTTGTACCAATTCACAATCCCACCAGCAATGTATAGTATTTCTAGTTCTACAATCTTACCAATAGTGAATGCCTTAGGTTACCTAAATCACTAAGCTCTAAAAACTTCACTGATAAGACATTATCCTGAATCTTTTATATTTTTATTTTCCATCCTATAGAGTACATGTTCTTCAACAAGGCTTCCAAGGATAATTTTTACTTTTGCCCATTGCCAATTGACATGATGCCAGCAGAATATGCAGATGGCTCACATCCCTTTAGATGATAATTTAGAGAAGATGAGAAATAACATAGCCCTTGGGCAAGACTATCAATATATACTACAGTCTATCTTTTGTTAATGAAAACTCATTCTTGTCCTCCTTCCTTATGGAATATTATAGAACATATTTTTTGATAAAAGGCCTCTTACCTGTACCTGAGGCCATGTTATTCTGTTCTAATAAAGATAATATATTTATCATTGCAACTGCAATTAGTGTTACAACTTGGTTGAGTTTTCAGAAGTCCACTGTCATCTTCCAGTATCTATATTGCTTTTCTGGGGGGATTAAATGTGGTCATGATTGGAAACATGAACCCTGCATCTTACAGGTATTCAAAGATGGCAATAATCACTTTCATTCATCTTGGGGTACTGTTTTGATTCAATATCCTGACCAAGGTGAGAGAAGTATCATAAGCTTCTGGGTTCCTTCTCTATAACAAGAATCCTTACTCTATAGGCCAAGTAATCAGTGTGGGAATCCTGCCAACCCCTACCTTATATTTATACATTTGGTGACCAGAGAAATGAATACTGAGTGGGTCTGTGACCCAGAAAATAAAACATGAGCTATACCTCAGCCATGTTATGCCCTCACTCTAACATGGAGATTTAACATCATAAAATTAAACAGTGAGGGCAACAGAGTAGGTGCTTAATACATGTGTATTATTTCAGTGATATTTGTCACAAGGTATCCCATATGTATCTCAGATTCTTATTAAAGAGCTACATGACAACTTGAAAACAAAGATGACTCCAGATGTGTATAAAATCATTTATCACTGCACAATCTAAATAAGTTGATAAATACTTCCAGTTGTAGTCTTCTATTTACTTTTAGTCACTGTTGCTATTTCATGCTTAAATTTTAGGTTTATGTTTCAGTTAGTTGTTTTTACTCTCTATATTTTCTATTTTGTTTCATTTTATATTCTTTACTTTCATTTTAAGCATATTTCAAAACCATGAGTAATCAAAATTTAAAGGATGTCACTGCTAGTAGTATAATTATGAGAGTACACAGATGGCTTATTAAGAGAGGGAACAAAAAAGCCTGAGCGAAACTGCAAAATACTAACTTTCAACATGGGAATCTTTCATCCTATAACATAAATTCACTGCCAGCAAGTTTTGTATACAGAAACCACACTAACAGTTCTAAAAGAGCATCAGAGGATTTTAATGGGACTGATATCCAAAATGTATTGATCCTCAGCTATAGTTGTATACCTCTTTTCCACTGAGATAATTTCAAAGTTTTCATTTGACTTTAAAGTGTATTTTGTAGAAATAAATGTACTAAACAGCAAGAACCAAACCAAACAGTCCTGATACCAGCAGATGTTCTTAAGAAATATTTGGGAAAATATAGCATAAAAATATTTTATTCTTATTCTGAAATAAGGCTGATAGTGACTGTGAATGCAATGTCAGGCTGATTATTAAATGTACTTAATCCTTAAAAAGGTTTTAGTCAGACTTCAATAAATTTTTACTGTCTACATAGGCAGTCATGGGACTTAAGTTCTCTTATGTTTTGTATTTTTAATCAAACTTGACTGAGCTTATAAAAGAAAAATCAGTCAATTTGACCTGCATGTGCCTTCTTTTCCAATAACACAATCACACACCAAAACAATGATCTTTGCAGGGGTAAATGTTATTTCAAAGAATAAATAATTACTCTTTAAAATTTAAGCAACTATCTTTTTCTCTTTGGCATTATTAATTAAATAAAAAGAAGAAAGGAGATGTTTTCAACAGATATGCAAGGCAAGAAGTTTTGACGTATTTGGGAGTAAGAGAATAAATATAAATAAGAATACAACTGCTGAGCATTATATTTTATAGAACTGTAACTGATAAAACACTTTACTAAAATGTTTTAATTAGTTTTACTTACACACCCCTAAATAGATATTTAATTCTCTGGGTTCTCACTTTAAGGCTAATCCAAATATATACATAATCATGTATGGAATTCTCTAGATGGCTGCTTCATAGCTGGAGAGTACCATGAAATTTCACCATCCAAATCTATATTTCTATCTATCATGGCTTGGCTTCATAAATACTACCTTAATTATGTGGGTGATTATAAGGAAAATAAAAACATTCTAAACAAGTTATTCACAAATAGCATAATACTTTTTCCATGCTTTTGTCCATGATATCGCCACAAGTGCAATGATCTTTTGATAAAGCAATATATATCACAGTTGAACAACTGAGGTTTCAGGACAGATTCAAGAAAGAAAGTTCTTCTCCTTCTCCTTCTCCTTCTCGTCCTCCTTCTCCTTCTCGTCCTCCTCCTCCTTCTTCTTCTTCTTCTTCTTCCTCTTCTTCTTCTTCTTCTTCTTCTTCTTCTTCTTCTTCTTCTTCTTCTTCTTCTTCTTCTTCTTCTGTCTTCTCTTCGTGCTTCTTCGTCTTCTTCTTCTTCTTCTTCTTCTTCTTCTTCTTCTTCTTCTTCTTCTTCTTCTTCTTCTTCTTCTTCTTCTTCTTCTTCTTCTTCTTCTTCTTCTTCTTCTTCTTCTTCTTCTTCTTCTTCTTCTTCTTCTTCTCCTTCTCCTTCTCCTTCTCCTTCTCCTTCTCCTTCTCCTTCTCCTTCTCCTTCTCCTTCTCCTTCTCCTTCTCCTTCTCCTTCTTCTCCTTCTTCTTCTTCCTGTTAACTTGGTCATGATTTCTGGTAGCTGTCATTAGGTATTTGTAGGCTTCATTAGAGTAGGATCAACCAAATTCCAAATTCTCATACAATTTTCAACTCTTAGGGAAAAAAAAGCATGCTCTTCTATACCCATATATTTTTTTGAATGTTGAGAAAAATGTCCAGCCTATCAAACCCAGTAAACTAAGTTTTAAAGAAGAATGGTTATCTTCTGTTTTTTCACATGCTGTTAGAAGTGTCCATGAAGGTTCAGAAAACGAAAAGATTTGGTTCATGTTTCTTAAAGGGCCAAACAAACTTTCCTTGACAAGTCAAATGACTTGTAATGAATGACTTCAACATAAATGGCATGTTTTTTCAGTAAGAAATCCATCTTAAATCTCATGAATTCTTTTAAAAGTAAACTTTTGAACCTTAAGTGTGATCACTTAGAAAATCAACCAAATAAAGATAACAATCTATAAGGAGCTAATATTTACCAGACAACTTCAAGGATAAATTGGAATCCACATGTTTGAAGAGTTTTAACAGTCTTCATAAGTCCTTCATAACTCCTTTATATACAATCTTTATTTTAAAATATATTGGTCAATATATTTTATAAATTTATACAATCTTTATTTTTATAATACATATTATTTTCAATATAGTCTTCTCAGTGTTCTATTATCACTCATAACCGTATTCATGCTGAATATTAAAACTTTTAGTTTTTACTCAATTATCACTGTAGTTCTTCTCACACCCTCTAGCCTTTCTCATTTATTTCCATGCTTCTTACTTTGTTTAACCATGATACTACAAATATCTCACTACTCGAGCTCTGTTATTATTCCTCACCTTTCTTTAAGCTAATATCACACATTCTTTCCAATTGCAGTATTTCATATAATAGTCCTTCTATTCCCACCCCGCCCTCCCCCCCCGCCCCTTAGTCCCTGGCATATTTTTCTTTGCAATTATTCATTTGCTATGCCAGCTACTATCTCCATGAAAAGATTTAGGTTGTGGTGTCCTACATTTTTAGAAAGCTTTTTCCAACCGTCAGTTCTTCTGATAATTAGTATGAAACCCTTACCAGCAACTTTCTTTGCCTCTTTGCGTCCTGAAAATTAATTATTTATGCAGCACATATAGGATGACTTTGGTTTTCATCTATTCTTTTGTCAACCAGAGTTGCTATTCAGATACTGTATTAATTACCTAGTTCAAAATTTACCACATAATTGAAAGGAGAAATGGAATTTTGGAGGAAACAAAGAAACTTTCCCAAGAATATAGCATGTTTTAGTAAAATTAAAGAAGGCAAAAATTATAGATATAGCAAAGTTAATTTCATACATTTCAAAGGACATTACCATTCTTTATTTTTAAAGGGGACCTCAGTCCTCTACCATTGTTATTGAGAAATTGTTTTCTAAACTAATTATGCCTCTGAATAAATATTAATACATATGGTATTCTGTATCTGATGTTATACCTATGTTTATTTTTTTTTGCAAAATATCCCCTTTCTTTTAAGAGTCAGGTTTCAAATCCCAGGGAAATATTCCTGCAAAAACTCCTCCTCAAAAGAACTAAGCATGATATGCTAGTGGCACAATGACAACTAGAAATGGAAGAACAGAAATGAGGGACAAAGGGAGAGTGTAACTAAACTAACCCCACCACTGCCACCTGTGCATATATACACTACTACTGCTACTACCACTACTACTATTAGCAAACACTCATTCGATATACTGAATTATGAAACTGAGTTGAGCCATAATTATCTCAGCACTTAAGTAATAATATAATAATGAATACTTGAGTTTTAATTATATATCTTGCAGTCAAATAAATGTCAGGATAGTCAGAACGAAGTATCTAAAAAAACAAGAGACAAAAAATGAAATAAATGAGAGAGCAAGAGAGGAGAGAAATTTATCCCAAAGCTCATTTCTTCACACCTGGAACTTCTATTTGACTTTTTATCACTTGGCTCCTAATTTTATAAATTAATTAAATGTATATTATCATATTCATACATAATTTTGAAAAATATATATGAGAGTGGCATATATTTTTAAAATAATCTTATACATATATTAAAATGGACCATATTAAAACACAACAAATAAACAGATGACATCTAGCAGGTGAACACAAGAAAGTAGAAATAATTGCAAGCAGCTGTTTAGAATAATAGACGTATGGAGTTTCTAACAAACTGAAACTGTTGGTTGAACTGTTTTTGAGCCCTGAGTCACTTACTGACTTTATTTTATACATATTACATCATTTTAAGTAAACATTAGTAATTTCATATTTAAAATGGTGATTAAAAAGTAGCATCCATCTCATACTCCTGTTATGAACATGATGCTTTTGTCATAATAAATGAAAAATATTTAGCCTAGTGTCTAACACCTGATGAGAACTGAATAAAAACAAAATTATTTTATTATTAATAATGCCTCTAGGACCTTTTCTAAACTGTCAGTCAAAACTCTAATCATGATGCTCTAACTCTAATCATGAAAATTGGAATAGAACACTTAGAGTTCTTTCAAAGACAGAAGGTTTAAAGATGAAGCATGTTACATTGTAAGGTCTTTCACCCCAGGGTAGTGCCTTTGACTTTTCCAGCAGCTGGTTGAATCTAACACAATGCCTTACATGCAATAAGTACTAAATCATTTCTTGTAAGATGAATGAACTCTTTCATATGAAAGGCAACCCAAGTATCAAAGAATTATGCTTTGAATATAAGGTTATCTGAAAGAAAACAATACAGTAAAACAATGCATATTTTTAGGAAGATAATTTTATTGAAAACTGTGGATTAAGAGAGTAGTGAACTAATATTAATGGAAAAATACACAGTTCAACTCAGATTTTATCCTCTGTTAAAAATATTAGACTGAAAACAAAGTTTTCTCTAAGTTTTTAAATTGTGGATAGAAAATCAAACAACCTGACAGGTAATCTTTGTAAAATGTATAAAGTATCCTTTTTATTCAAATAACAATTTACAACCAGAATCATATTGACAGATATTCATAACTCTAAATATAATACATAGTAACTAGAAAAAAAATGATAAGTATTCCTTGCAACCCTTTCCATGGAGACTTTTTGTCTTTTATATCTTAAGTATCTCATAGCCAACAGTTGAGGTAGTCGTTCACCTTGGTATCAGTTATTACACCCATACAATTTCTCCACCTTCATCCTGTAAAACTGTGTGCTTAAAAGGTCATCCTTTAAAGCTCTGTTTCCTCTCCCTCTCTCCAGTACTGTAATACACAGATCTACTGATCCCGTTGTAATCTTTACATGAAAGATTTTACATGAAAGTCTGTTTTAAATCTTGAGGCTTAAAAAAAACTACTTCTAATTAAGGTAAAGGTTCTTGTCACCAATTCCAATCTGTGCTGGTGAAGGAAGGGTTTCATCAAACCATCAAGCAATTCTCCATCACCAGTTGAGTGCTCAGTAATTCAACTCCGTTCTGATACTATCTAACCCAAGATAGTGTCAGGTCCCACAGTTAAGGGCTCAGTCCCACAAAACTGCTGTCCTCTTCTACACTTCAGATGCCAGTCACAAATCCAAATTCTCACCTTTGCTTCTGACAGATGATTATAGATCAGAAGTTCCCATGGTCCTCTTCTTGGGTTCAATTGATTTGTTAGAAAACTTCACAGAACTCAGAGAAACATTTTACTTACTGGATTTCCAGCTTCTTATAAAAAAGTATAACTAAGGACCTGATGGAAGAGATACATGATGGAAGAGATGCATAGGGCAAGGGATGAGGAAAGGGTGCAGTGCTTCCATGCTCTCTCTGAGAGTGTTACTCTCTCATCTCAACATACATTCACCAACCCAGAGGCTCTTCAAACCCAGTCCTGTTGGATTTTTATGGAGGCTTCTTTACATAAGCACATTTTGATTAAATCATTGGCCATTGGCAATTGATTCAAACTCCAGCTCCTCTCCCCTCCTCAGAGGTCATGGGGGTGGGACTCAGAGTTCCTAGCCTCTAATCATGTGGTTGGTTCTCCTAACAGCCAGCTCCCATACTTAGGTGCTTTCCAAAGCTCACCTCATTAACCTAAACCCAGTTGTGGTGGAAAGCAGCTGATTTTGAATAACAAAACACCATTTCACCTCTTTGGCTTTGAAGCAATTTCAGGAACTGACAACAAGAGATTGAATTTTATAAAAAAAGATGCTCCCATTGCTCTTACTGCTCAGAAAATCCTAAGGTTTTGGAACCTGTAAGCCAGGAATCTTGGCTAGAGGTCACATATCATAGTAAGATCACATTCTTACTGTAAATCACAATATCACACAGAGTATATAGATCAGAGGGAGAAGATCGAAGGTGGGTGGTTTTGAGGTTTGAGAATAGTTACCCAGGGTTGTGCCCTTGAGGATAGAATTTTAAAAGGCAAAAAGGGCTAAAGGGAATGATGATGTACACAAGGGAGTGAATACAATGATTGACTGTGAGATTTAAGCTGGGTAGGAATGGAAGTTGATGTTAGCGGATGAGTGTCAGCGAAAAAGGTGGTAGGATTAATAGCTTCTGCAGGTTGTTAGGAGTGAGCATTGAATAAATGAAATTCAATGCTGGGAAGTTGGAGGATGGAAGGAGGAAGAATGTTCTAGAAGTAACAAAGGAGGAGCCAGTAGGCTACTTATACTCTTTGTGTGGCCAGAGGTAGAGAGAACAGGCACCTCTTGAGAAAATTGAAGGGAAATAATCAGAGATCTCAGGGTAAAGCAAGGTTTCTGTGTGACAAAGAAGGTGATGGAACTGTTCAGAGAAGATTCTAGGGACATGGGGGAGTATTTATGACCTACTGTGATTGCATAATTGAAAAGAGATGGAAAAATGCAGATATAAAAGGATACACTCCAATCTGTATGGGAATTAGTTTGAGGGAGATTGTGGATCCCTGTGAGTCTGGGTTTTTTTTTTTTGATAATTGGACAAAATATGACTAATAGTGGTATATAGGAAATTGTATGTTTCTAAGACTTGCAAACGGAGACGGCATCCTGAAAAGTTGCTGCCTTACCTGTAAACAAGCAGGATTTCATCTTGACCCATTTTAATGTGGAGATGGAAAGACTTAGTCCCATGAGTGTTAATGCTTCAACCCCTCTAGGGTGTGTGATTTGGAAACTTTCTCATTTTAAGTATGTGGAGCTCTCTTGAATCCTGGTTTGAGGTCAAAGAAGTCAAGGCTGACAAATGTACTCATAAATCCATCTTTGTTCATGAGGAAATCTTTTGCATTGAAATTTAAAGTGCCCTCCTTGAAAATTCAGTAATTCCAACTATCAGCAGGTGTTCAAGAGCTATAGCGTACTTGCAACTTTGAGTGGCAACCAGATTTATTAGTAGAACATGAAATTAGAATCCCAACAAATGCTGTAATTTTAATTTGTAGATACCAGAGTTTAGTAGTCATAATTACCTATGGAAAATATAACATTGCAATAAAATAAACAGAGAAATAAAAACAACAAAAAGGTGAATGATTTTCAATTAGTTCCTACCAAAGAGAGGAATGACTCTTTAACTGTAAATTATTTGGCAATCTTTCACTTATTAATATTTACTTATTATCAAACATTTCTGTATTGTCCATTCTGTGTGAAGTATCAGGCATGAAATTATATAATATATGCAGTTTCTTTTCTCACAGTTAGTCACCAAAAAAAGAAAAACACAATACAAATAATCTAGTACATTGGAAGCAATATTGCATTAATGCATTTCTTAAGGATTCTAAGACAGTTAATATACTCCTGAAACTTATATTATTATAATTGAGTCATTTTATGCATGGGAATATTCTTATTTTTCTGAAAATTAAAATATTTTATTTAAGACACCATTATTTCTAAGATTCTTAACTTAATATATTTTTTTCTCCTCCTTCTACAAAGTAAGCAAATAAAAGGAACAACTGCACACTCTGACCTATTATAATTATTCAAATAAGCTAATCACTAACATTTGCCTTTTCAAGCTTTGAATCTCAGAAACTCTGAGAGATAAAAATGAAGTAATTAGACCTGGCTTCCATAACCCCCATTTACGAAATATATATTATAGGCTACTTTGCTAGTTGCTTTTTTCTTTCTCCTTTATTATTTAATTATTGGCTCGAACTAACAATATTGTGATTACAAATAAAAACAAGATAAAAAAGTAAAAGATAAAGAAAACAAAGAAGAGGAAACTCAGTTTTAGAGATTAATGAGATTCTCAAGGTAGTTTAGAAAAGTGCATGTGATGGTTAAAGTTATGTGTCAATTTGACTGGGCCATGATGCCCAGATACATGATTCTAAATATTATTACAAATATTATTCTCAATGTTTCTGCAAGGATAGTTTTGGGTAATAGTAACATTTAAATTTCTGGACTGTGAATAAATCAGATTGCCCTCCATAATTTGGTTGGGTCTCATCCAATCAGCTGAAGGCCTGAATAGAACAAAGACTGATCTCCTTTAAGCCAGTGGGAATTCTAGCCCTCAGACTTGGACTAGAACATTGACTCTTCCCTGAATTTCCAGTTTGCCAGCCTACCCTGAAGATTTTGGACTTGTTAGGCTCCATAATCATGTGAATTAATTCCTTAAAATAAACTTTGCTATATATAAATACCCATCCTGTTAATTCTGTTTCTCTGGAGAACCCTGACTAATACAGAGTGTATCAAGGATTATAACTCATAACTACCTGATCCCAAATCCTCTACTCTTTCTAATATGCAATGTACCTTCTTGCAAAATATAAACCTCAAAGAAAGATTCAGCCAGCTTTTAGAGTGTAGCATCTCTTGGCTGGATGTTTAGTTGATTGGGCAGAGATCAGAGTGAAGGATTAAAGTTCTAAATTAATATAAAGGAAGAATAGTATCACAGTACAGTAGTTAAGAGCACAGAATTGAGAACAAGATGCCAGGAGTTCTAACTCTAGCTCCACTGTCTACTCGAGAGAACTTGGGAAATTTATTTAATCTCCCTGTAATGAGGACTGTAGTATCTCTTCCAGACCCCCTTGCATATAGATCCCTTTAACTGTTTATGTTCATTCCATCCTCAACTATGTGTTATTTGCTTCAAATTGCTGTCCCAGGGGCTCTATTCAGAGGACTCCCATTTACAACTAAAACCATTTTGAATACATGTAGAGACTAGGAGTGGCTCGAAGCTTACAACTGCTTTGGGTATTGTACTCCAACGAGTACAATGAAGGAGGGTGAAAATTCAGCTCATTTGCCTTCAGGACAAAATATAAGGTCTAATTTATACTCTAGAACTTCCCTCTGGGATAAGGGGACACCTAGCTAGGAATTACACCTTGCTTTGTTTCTTTATCTTTCTCAACCTGCTTTTACCACTTCCTACTGGTTTCTTCTGGGAGCTTTTTGGAAAATTGAATAAAGGTACCCAGTTTCTCATCTCTAAAATTGGAATGTAGTGGCTAAGTCAAAGGCTGTTGTGAGGGTTAAGTAAGTGACTGCATGTAAAACACTGATAACAATTACAAGCACATATCATATGGCAAATGTGTATTAGTATATTAAATATAAAATAGTGAAATGAATGTGCCAATCAACAAAACAAATAACTTGTGAATGTTTACTCATAGTAAACACATTTATGCACTAAAAAACAAGAAATCAGTTTTCCCACATTTACTTTCCATAGAGAGAGACAGACAACTTAGCCAATATTAAAAATGCAATCTAGTCAATACTGTGGCAGTAGGACATACTGAGTGCTAATGTCTTTTTTTAAAGTAATATAAAAGAGGCATCTTAGGCACTTAACTCAGCCCAGTAGTTAAGGAAAGGATTTGTCAGAAAGGCTAAATAGGAATTATACAATTTGAAAAGTGGGGAGGATAATGGGAGAGTGAAATAGACAGAGGTAACAATATGTATAACTGTTGAAAGATTTAGAATAATTTTACAATTATCATTATTATTTGAGTTGAGTGCAGATGTGTATGTGTGTTTGTGAATGTATATTAAAGTACGTGGTGACGTGTGTGTGTGTGCGTGTGTGTGTGTGTATGTGTGTAAGTGTACATGCAGATCTCTGTGTTGAAGTGTATTTGGGGGAGTAGGATTGGCAGTGAGGCTGAAGAGATAGGCAGAGACCATTTTAGTGTTCCATGATATATTCAAGAGTTTGTATTTCAACTTAAAGGCAATGTCAAGTTAAGGAAGGATTTTAGTAGGGGAATGGAATGTTAGAAAGACAAGTCTGACAACTGTGTTGAAAATGAAATCGAGGGTAGAGATGGTAAGTAGTTTTTCAATTCACATGCCAACTCTGATCAATTGGTAGTGACCGCCTAGAGTACTTGTTGAGAAAGATTTTGAGGTCTTGTCCAGGCTTAGTAGGAAAGAACACCATGATTGGTAATCAATGCCTTCCATTTATTTCTCATGTCTTAACCCTTTCTTTACTGAATCTATCTTCTACAGTGCACATGTGCTTTAGAAATCAGATGTAGATCAACTGATATTAACATAAAAATGTGTATGGAAAACTTGTCTTCTCTGAATGTTCCTAACCTTGAAAATGCAATGATATTTTTACTTGTCTTAGAAAGAAGTATATGGGTTAGCACAGACATTAGCATGTAGATATATTAAAATTATTAATTTAATTATTTCAGCCAGTTTTTAAACACTGTTTGGAAACAAAGCTCTGATATCTGTACCTTGTAGTATCAGAATTAAAAAAAAAAACATAAATAAGAAGGAAACTTTGATACTAGTTAAAATTATAAGAAACTATTGTGTTTGTAAATAAACGAATTTTGCCAAAACTTTCACCCTCTTCCACTTCAGTTACACTAAATACCCCTCCTGTTACATGTTTTGAATATTGTCCTACTGATTTAGATTTAATTGCTTAAGTGTTATAAAAGATTCCAAAGACAACTTTAAATAATAAATAGTCCCTGGTAGTGCAAAGAATAAAACATTTGGAGCCACACAAGCCTACTTTATAATCCTGACTGTGTCAGATTATAGACCAACAGTCAGATCTGAGGCAAGTTTTCCTTGGTGTGTATCTTCTCTAAACATGTGGTATTAATTTAATAAAGTTTTTATGAGGCTCAAACAGAATAATATGTATGTATGTAAAATGCAGTTGATAAAATAGTTTAATGACATCTGACAAGCTTTGAAAGTATAGCTCCTAGGTCACATAACATTAATTGTTTTAAAACACTTGAATTAACTTCAGAATAAATCAGATACTAAGAAATGTTTAAAAATAACAAAAAAAATCATACAATACCTATTTATTTTTAGTCCATTGTATACTGAAATGTTAGATATTGGGATTACTTTTAAAAATTCATGGTTCACTAATAAGCTAATAGTACAAAAAGAGTTGTATGAGTGCCTTGTTTTCCATTAGGCAAAGAATAAGTTGAGTCAGATTTCCTAAGGATTTCTCAAGAGAAAATCATATAGTAAATATTAAATATAAATGTAACTGTATATCAGTTTTTACAAAACCACTCTGAATTGCTTTTATAGTACATGGCTATCAATGTATGAATTCTGAGTTGAAACCTGGCTTCAAATACTATTGCCCTCCTGAAAATGTCCACACAGGAGATCAGATGTGAGAGTAAATAGATCTTGTCACTTTTTAATGACTAATAATCACCCTTCCAAATGACACCTTCATTGATGGTACCATTTTAATTGCAATTTTTTGATTCTATAAAATAAGATAATGTTGGAAATAGAACTAATGATTTTACTTAAGATAATGATTTTCATTGTGCTTCATGTACCTTAAGAGAACTCTGAACTAAAGTGTAGTTGATCTGACATATATTGAGTTCCTTTCTACTCCAGCAGGTGCTGCATTAACATGACCTTAAGGTCTGGTGTTTTAAAACCTGGAAAATAGAGCAAAACTTGTCAAGAAAAATGACCCCTAGAGCCATCAAAGATTTGCAAAAATATCATTCTAAGTTAGCGTCCTTGGTCCAGCAATAAATATATAGTAATTTTGAGAGAAACAAGCAAAATATGAAACCATTCTTCTAATACTGACACATATATTGTAGAAAATTCAATTTTTCAGAAGTGTTTCTTTTAATTTTCAAGAATATCACGTTCAATGGATCACCATTTAATATGCTTAGTGCATCACTGTTCAATTATATAAAGACAAAAATACTAGAGAAATGAGCCATTTTATACATTCTTACTATATTTAGAATTAAAATCTGTCTGTTTTGTGATCTCTAGAAATTTTATGTCACACATTATGATCTTCTTTTTATTTAGTAGAAGCATGGGGAAAGAAAATGTACTATCCAGTCACGGTTGAGTTTCTTTATGTTTCACTTCAGTTTTCTGTGCATTACTAGTAGCTTTTATTTCACAGTTGTTTCTTGTTTAAGTCTCACACAAGATGACAACAGCATGGGGCTAATCATTTTTGGCTTAATTTGAAATGCTGTTTACAGGGTATTTTAACAGCAGCAATTCTCATATGAGCAAGTAAAGATCATAAATGTTATCTGTAGCTCCCCAGATAAACCACAGATAGAAAAACAAACATGCAATGGAATTTGTAAAGTGATAAAGGAATTTAGTATTGTCTAAGCCATGCCTTTAGAGTTAGACCATGAGCAATATATATACATATATATATGAAATTTGGCGTACTCTTAAGAGGAACAAGGTAAAAATAAAGAAAATAAAAATGCTTACAAATCAAACTCTACAACTGAAATTCAATCTAAATTTATTCTATCAAGGTGAAATATATGCTAGGTATCAAAAAAGTTAACAATTATGAACTCATTGCTTTGTGTTTGTGTGTGTGTGTGTATGTGTTGGGAAGGGGTATTAAAAACAGAAACAGAAACAAAAACAAAAACAAAAAACAATACAAGACTTCTTGCCAAAAAGTGCATTGAAATTACTTCAACAGAAATGGATTGATGTAAACTTGGGAGCAGGAACTAGGTCTTGCAGATCCTTGGATGTACTACCTCAAGCAAATGACCCTCTATCTGTTGGTTAAAAGAAAAAAATTAACAGATGGGATGGCCAATCCACTCACATTTAAACACAGTCTATCACTAAGATTATTCCCATCTAATATTGTTTTATATCTTAGAAAACATTTATGTAGGGTAGAACTCATTTTTTTTCTAGTATCACTTGAAATACTAATAAACCTCTCAGTGGTCATGTTTCAAATGCAAATCTTCATTAATTCATTCATTTCATCAGTGTTTGTAAATTTGGGGAAACTCTTACATTCTGGTCATAATCTTTAGACCTGTCTACATTTATCAATATCTGATTTAGAGCATGCATATCACAAAGAGAAGTGTTTTTGTCTCCTAATCATCTCAAATTAACATTGTAATGAACTCTTTTCATGGAGAACCATACCATCCGGTTATATAGTGAAGCTACTTTCTTCTTAGACCTATGTTATATTCCTGTATAACTTAAGCCTAAGATTACATCTGCTTTTTTTAAAAACAACATTGAATTACGCTGATGATCACATTGTTTGTTTTAAATAAAACCCAAACTTTTTTCACATGAAGAAATCAGGTCAGATTTTCTTTTCTGCATATATGTAGTTGATGTTTCTGAAATTCATTGTAAAAATGTGTACTTAAGTCAAATGAAAATTAAAATTTTGGTTGGAAAGGTGATGACCCAAGACAAATACATGTACTTAAAATATATTGATTTATAAATATGAGGGATACTATTTTCATACTTTATGTATTTTAATTTTAATTATTCTGCTGAGACTGAGGTAAATGAATTTGGGAAAGATGCAGTACTTTCAGAGATATTGTCTGAGAGTCATACCCACATAAAAGTGATGGGCAAAAAAATCTGCAGTACGACAGCTTCTATTAATTATTACTAAATTTTCTTCTTTTGTTTTGTTGTTGCGTTCATAAACAAATCTCTTACCTATCACCTTCCCTAACTCACACTAGTTACTCCTACATGTACTGTACATACCCCCCAAGCAAAAGTAGGACTGAATTTTACCCATGTCAGTTCAGTAACTAAGTGAGCAAATGTAAGTTCACATGAGCTTGATTTGATATCAATGAATTTACAATCATAATGATACAGTGGATATTTGCAGTCAAAGCCAGCTATTTCTAATAATTAAATAAAGTATACATACCCAAGTAAAAGTAAATTTCAAAAGCAGTAACCTTTCAGAGGGAGATGTGGAAGAAGAAATAGACTGTCCAATTAACCATGTGAAAAAATCTAGTCCAGAAAGTTCGGTTGTGGTTGGGAGGCATAAGGTAAATATGCTTAAAATGGACAGTTTTTTTGTGATGTATTTCATTTTCTCCTTATGAAAATTGTCCATAACTTATATTTATTTTTTTAGTTAATTTTTTATTGAAGTATAGTTGATTTACAATATTGTGCCATAGCTTATATTTCTAAAGATATTGATAGATTTACTTGTTGAAACTTATTGTGAAGAGATGCTTTCTGAAAGAAGAATTTGTATCCTGTACTCTACTACTTTTTGCAGGACCAGCAATGTGTTTTACCTTAAGTTCGATCTAATCAGCATTGCTATTCTGCCTCCTATGATTTCTCATTTGAACTTATTTTTTTCTCACCAAGATTCACAGATACTATTTTTTGTTTTTCCACATCTCATATAACTTTTCTAGTATTTATCTTTCTATTTTTATTGAGTTCTCAGCTTAGTTTGCCAACCCCCTTAAATATATTAATATGTTTCTATATTATTTCTTTAATAACTATGTTTCTGAGTTCTAAGTTCACTTCTTTTACTTATTACAAATGAAAACAATAAACTGTCTAAAAGATAATTAAATGACATAACCAAATACAAATGTAAATTAAAGCTTTGTTTATATACCATATCTTATCTCTAAGATTGGCAAGCATTCAAAAGTTTGCAAAAATACTTTGTTGCCAAGGTTAAAAGGAAGAAAGAACTCATACATTTTTTTGTTGGGAAAGCAAAAACATACAACCATATGAGAAGGAATTTGGCAAATTACATATGCATTTCCCTTTTTACACTGATATCTCATTTCGAGAAATCTATCCTAAAATACACTGGCAAAAATCCAAAATACATATGCACAAGTATATCTGTTGCAGTAGTGTTTGCAATTTTAAACAGTGCATCCTGGATACAAGTTATTATTCATCAATAGATTGAATAAATTATATAGCCCCACCCTGCAATGGAGACTTGGCATCTGCTAAGAGTAATAATGTATATGTTTATATACTTTTATGATGTAATATTTGGGATTTATTATTTAAAAAATCAGAAGTAGAGAAAAGTGTGTACAGCATGTGGGCAAGGTATCAATTTACTGTCTCTCAGCTCCTAATCTACAATTCTTTGTCCTGTTTTGTGATACTGAAGTAATATGCTCTAAAAACTTCTTTACGGCTAGCAAAAATGTTCAGCTTTGTTAAGAGAAAGGACTAGAGTGACATTGTAAAGAGACAGAGGTAGCACATCACTTCCTTCCCCAGTTCTGGTCCTGCTTCCTTTTTTTCCATTTTTCCTTTTACCTTTGATGGTCATATTGTAAGAGAAAACAAAAATTAACAATAAGAGGCTTAATTCTCCCTGTTGAAAATAAGGGTGGAGACGACCCCCAACCTGCCTTTTCTTAGAGCATTTACTTTAGAAAACTTGTAAGTATTTTCTTTGCTTCTTTGAAATGTATGTGTTTTATCTTTTAAAACAGTAAATGAGTAAGCCAGGAACCTGGGAACCTAGTCAAGGACTGGGAGCCATCTCTTTGAACTGTAATCATCAAGCAAAATATCAGCTCTATAACCCAGTCTCCTAGGAGTATGGGAGCTTCAGCTGGCTCCTGGCTCCAAATTGTGAGCCTAACCTTCCTCCCATTATAAAATACAAGAAATTATTTTTTTCTTTTAAAAGCATTTAGCAAAACAAGGGGCTACTCCAATTACCAAGTGATTTATGATGAACTATATGTAACAAATGGTGCTATTGAATCTTCTTACTCAAGGATTAGTTATTGTTTATTTTGAAAAAAATGTATACAATGTTCACTTGGCTACATACAAGGGTAAGATTTCTTGCTGTCTTTGCAATCTCTTTAGGGATTGCCTGTAATGCACATCACATTCTGGTTTAATGCTTTTTCAATAATAAAACTGTTTTTATTTCTCTTCTATTTTCATGGAGAGGTTTTCAGGGGTGGCAGGAGATTTGTTTTCAATTATTTATTTCTCCAAAAGTGGTAGCAGATCTCACAGACTCCCAACCCAGAGGATGCTTTTATACAAGCTTATACACTCAAGCTCTCAGGCCATTGTCTCCCAGCCTCTAAAAGCCTATGTAGAGGTCACCTCTGTCTACAACGTCAGCCCACACCCTCCTGGTCAGTGGTCTATTTCTATGAACAAGTTGCTACCACCACTCAGACAAACACTTCCCTACTTAACAAGGGCTGCCATAGAACCTCTCTGGCTGTGCGCCCTGAGTTACCTGTTTCCCTACCAAGCAGCCACTTCCACAGCAGTTCTGGCTGTACCCTTCATTAACCATTCCCAACTCAGTGGTCACTTGTATTATTCTGGTGTGTCCTGCCCCATGTCTCGTGGCAACCCTGGGTTGCTACAGCATAGCTCCAGCCTACGCTCTCAAGCAACTTGCTTTGACACCAGTAGGGTTTTTTGTTTTTGTGTTTGTCAGACCCTCTTCAAAGAGATTTTGAATCTTAGGCCTTGGACAACGGTCTTCTTTCTTTATCACTCTCCCTTTTTCTATAGAGAGTAGCTTCATGTTTGCCAGAATAGCTGGGTCTGGGAATCAAGGGATAGAAGTGTGTGTGGCTCCTCTACTATTCCAAATGTCACACTCACAAAGGTTTTGCTTCCTATAACAACTGTTTTTACCTCTGATAGTTTGGAGGTCTTAGTTCTCACTTGGGTAATGATCTCACTAATGTATACAACAATGGTTCCGTTGAATTGGAAGATGAAATCAATGCCTAGTCATTTTGGAATCCATAAGCCACTAAATCAACATGTGAAAAAAGGGCTTACTCTATTGGGTGGAATGATTGATTCTGCTTACTCAGAGAAATTGAATTGTGCTATACAATGAAGACAAGAAAATATGTGTCTTCAGGCCAGGAGATTCTTTGAGGACATATTTTAGTACCTCTATTCCTAAATCATAAAGATTAATGAGAAACTACATCATCCAAAAAAGGCAGTAATTTTGAAAGCCAGACCACTCAAAAGTGAAGATTTATGTAACTCTACAAGATAAGAATTCAAACTACTTGAAGATTTTACTAAGATTGAGGAAATGTGGAATGAGTGGTAGGAGAAAGATGTCATGGCCATCAACTATGGCCTCACAGTGATGACTTTAGTAGCTTTGCATATTTATTCTTTGCTTGTTAGCCGTATCTGTGTACATATATCCAATTTTATTCTTCTCTGTTTTTATTCCAAATTTTATTTTATTTACAATGTGTTAGAAGTTAACTTCACTATTTAGTCTTTTTAATTATTCTTAAATTTCTGTCAAAATACTACTGGATATTTAGTTATCTTTGTTCAGTTATACTTTGACAGAAATTGAGTAATTAACTGGAGATGGATAAATTTACTACTGAGACTCTTTTCCTCCCTTTTTTGGGGAGAAGGTGAAACTATTCTTGAAAGAAGGTGAAGCTATTCTTGAAAGAAGGTGAAACTATTCTTGAATAACTGTATCTTGCTAGGTTCGAAGAATGGTATATATAAAAGCTGAGTAGCAAAAGGGTGGACCATGACAGTTATTGATTTAGTTTCTATTTGCTTCAAATCCATCATATTGCCAAGCTTTGTGATATTGACACTCAACCCATAAACAATTTTTCTTTGCCAGGCTTTGTTAATAGAGTGTTGGAATGAATGCCACTGTAAGTCAAAAGCCTTGTTTATCGGTAAGGAACCACTCTTCTCTGCACCTCTGACCTCTTCCTATTTCTCTACCCTGATCTAATCTACTTCAAGGAGAACGATGATTAGGGGTAGTTCAAAGACATATTGTCCAAAATGAAGACTCAGGACCATAAACACTTGTCTGTGTATTCTGAGTAACTTTGGGAAGCAGGGGAAATAAAACTTTTATGTCTCTGTTAGATGCGGGCACCAAAGTTACAATTTCTATCTTATAACAAGGGGGATGGGTTACCAAATTCAATGCATGGAGTTTGGGCAAATTTCATAGTGGGAAAGGAATATGAACATGCCCTTATTGTGAGATCCTTTAGGTCAAACCAATAAACTATTGTTGCTTCTACATCTGAGTGTATAATAGAAATTGAGTTACACGCTTGATCTTCACTGTACCATGATTACCAGAGTATACTGTCTTGATAATAAAGAGCTTCATGTAGAGAAGTGTTAGGCAGACAAACTCCCTTGGAATTTCTCCCCAAGAGGGTTGATCAGGATTTAGCATAAGTGACTCTATATCTGCTCTCCTAAGATCTGAATAGATGATGTCCTGTTAGTTGGCAACTCCAAAGCTTCAGTTGCATCAACCCTGATTGCATTGTTAATCAAACCTCTACCAGCAGAGGTAAGTGATAATCCCTGACAAAATACAGAGGCCCGCTCACCAAAAAAACTTTTTTGGAACTATGTGAGCATATTCATAATGTTCAATCCTTTGGGCAGTCAAGTCAAAACTGTCATAGTCAAAGCACTATTTTTCTTAACTTTGTAAGCCATCTATCAAAAACAAAAAGGGGATGATCCCAGATCCTGCACCTTCCACATAAAGTGCCTGTCAACACCTTAGGATATCTTTTTCACTCCCAACCTCTTGAGTCTTTCTCAGAATGCCTTTTGGTTGTTGGTGTGGGAAAGTTGGGCAGGTTGAAATAACTGCCCTCAGGTAATCCATCCAAAACCAAGAACTAGACTCAATTATTCAAATGAATTGGGAGCCCCAGTACCTATCAGTCATCTAGGAACCCATTCAACTTGCACCTCTTAGCAGATGTCGGTACAACTTGCAGGGCCCCAACAATTGTAACCAATGTTTTGGGCTTCTGGAACTGTGCTTTTTATCTGAAATTAACCCTAGTAATTTTTTTTTTTTTCTCTTAAACCCATGATGGCATGCACTTTAGGGCTGGTCACAAAAGATTTGCAAATGTTTAAGGAAACATTACTAGTGGATCATGTAACCCTCAGATGACTAGGACGGTTTCTCCAAAATGAGCCAAACTTGGTTTTAGTGGATATGTAAAACCTGATATAGTCACCCTGAGAATCCACAGATAGTATTGCCTCCATGAAGTTTTCATTTTTCCATTTGCATTTCTGTTTTTATCTAGGAAAAAATTAAAATTATTGTCCAGATTGGTAGAACTGGGTACTTAGCTGAAGGAAAAACCTATTTTTTTCTCAATAGACCTGTTCTCAATAGAATCTATTTCACACTGTGACATAAAACTTCATGAGACATTAAAAAATTATTGTAAAAACAAGAAAGAAAAGAATTTGTCGATTATGGCTGAATATTTACTATATTTGATAACAATACAAATTATTTTTGCAAATAATTAAATCAAAATTACATATACATAAAAATATTTGTTATTCAGAGAGGGGTTCACACTAATTTTAATTCCTCAGTACTGACAAATGTGTGAATATTAACTAAGCTTGATTAAGGGGAAAAGTTGATTTCTTTGTTGTTTATGATTGACCTGTTTTTGTTATGAATGGAAATCGTCATACTCTATGAGTATCCAAGCTTAAAAGCATGTCTCCCATTGGATAGAAACATAGGCATCATGATATGTAACTCTATTCAGTGTCACTTCTTTCCCCATCAGCTCTCTCTACTAAAAAGTTTATGAATATGTTTACAAAAAAACATCAAAACTCACCATAAAATGCATTATTTAAGGCAGTAGCATTTTAATTTATTACTTGTTATGGAAAATAAAAATAAATAATAAAAGCCTATTTTTTCATTTTTTATAGGTTTTTCTGATCAAATTAAAACAGTATTGTACTTTTCATTATTTTTCACTGTTTACATAACTAATTAACTCTCTGAGGTAGAAGGCAACACACCTGCAAAGTCTTCACTATGTTAAGGTCAGATAATCAATTTCCTATCCCAAAAGACAAAACTAATACAGTACAGAGGATTATCACTAAATACTAGCAGCTGCTTTTGTAAGACTGGAGCTTTTCTGGGGAATCCTGCAATAATGGAGTAGGTAGGAAACAGAATTTTATATATTTCTATCTTTGAATTCTGTGAAAGCCACATAGGTATTTTTTAACTACAGATGAAACAAGGATTAATTTTGCTTTGATTCAAGTAATTGCTACTAAACATAAATGCATTGAAGCAAAACATGGAATGATTATGAAGAAAATATTTCCCTTTGTTCTGAATGTCCTTCGAGATTTAATCCTTAATAAATTTAACTCTAATTCTTACACATGTGAGAATTTTAGTAGTTTACCTACTATAAACCATTTAATGCAAGTATTAATGTCATACTTACTACCTCTAAATATTATCATCAAAAGCTAATAGACTTTTATACCCTCCTTATTTTAATAGAATTGACAACAGCCCTATGTATTATTTTCTCTTCATAAGTTCAAACAATGTTGCAATGTTCTGCAAAGACTGATTAAATATAAACAATCTCTAAATTTAATTAATGCTATAGATCAATTTCATAAGAAAATACATATGCAATTTTATTCTTCTCTAAGGGTTTTATCTTAAAATCTATTAATGCAATGTAACTCATTAATATTTCAAATCCTCCTTAGTTCTAATTCTAGGCATGATACTTGCAGGCAAGTCTTTGCCTGGAATGTAAACAAAAGAATCAGTAATCTTAATATTAAAATTATTTCTTTGCTTAGTTAGCTAATTAGTTAGATATCTTAGCAAAATTCAACACAATTGAGCAAACATTTCTTTTGTAATATTCTCTTTCTTAATCTCCATCAGATTACTAGTTTCTTTTCTCAGTTTTCTTTCATAGCTGTTTAACCTAATATGTCATTACTGGAATTCCTCATCTGTCTTAGGCTCTCTTGCCTTCTCCTGTCCACTCTATCTCTAAATGAATTACTTTATTTACAAGTTTTTAAAAGCATCTGATATTATCTCTTAAATTATAGTTTTTAATCTATAAAAATCCAGATCCGTATGTTCAACTATATTCTTAATAACTCCGGTTGTAGATATATTTCTTAGCCACTTTTAAATTCATATGTTCAGAACTGAATGCCTGATTCCTTTACATCCTACTGCTTTCCCATCCCCACTCTGTACCCAGCCCTCCACCAATTTAGTGAAGCAATTTAGTCTACCTGTGTTCGCCATTTCAATAAGTTTTATTTCATCTAAAAGGTTGATTCTTCCTAAAAGTTAGGGATTATCTTTGACACAATGTTATTGGTCCATTTCCTACCTACTTTGGTCTTTAAAATAGTATCAATTTGTAGATATCTAACATCTAAAATACATATATTCACTGTTCTCCATAACACCTGCCATCATTCTAGTACAACCACCATCATCTTGCATTAGTTCAAGTCTCTAATATGTCTCTCCTCTTCCACTCCTTAGGTCCAAAACCCACTTTCAATTTATTCTTCATACAGTAGAGTGATTTTTAAATAAGCATAATACTCCAACCTTTCTATGATTCAAATAATTCAATCATTCCCCAGAGTAATTAGGCTAATTCACAAGCCTACATGTTTGTTCCCTGCTTCTGTGCCATTTTCTATTCATGCTTTACTCACTACTCTTGTCTTTCTTGCTGTCACTTTCCACTTTATGTACCAGTTCTACTTACTGTGGACTTTTTTCTAGTTTCTTGTACACAATGTAGTCATTAAACCAAAGCAAATATTCTTCCCATTCCAAGGAATGACCTTCCGTTGCTCTTTTATTGACTACTTCCTATAGCATTTTGTTTTTCAAATAGACCTATTCTGACTCTCAAATCCCAAATAAGTATTGCTGTTATACTCACTTAAATTTATCTTTAGTTTTTCGCTATATTTGTTAATCTTTTAAACTACATATCTATCCATAATTCCCTCTCACTCTTTCTCCATCCATCCACTTAGGTACCTTTGATCTATCTGTAGTCATTTATTTAGATTTTTATTAAATTTACATATCATTACAGGGTGTTTATTACATATCATTTGCTTTGTTTATCATTGTGCACCTAGAGACTGCCAATGCTAATAAATAGTATATATCAAGTATTTGTTGAATGAATGGGTAAAAAAATTGAGTAAAATATTATGAATGAACAAACAAATGAGCAAATTTGTTATTTATACATATATGAACTGCTTAATTTCCTAATTTAACACATGTACATTTACTAATAATTATGTTTATTAAGTTTTCAAAACTTGAGTCAAAAGCAAAAATTTAATACACTCACATCAACTTTATATTTGATGCCAAGATGATTGCAAAGATTATTAAAGTTCAAAATAAAATAAAAATTACACATAAAAGCATAACATTATCTTAACTAACAAACTTTTGGTTTACTTTAAATTTAACCAAACTTTTGGTTCAATTTAAATTTAAATTACTCATGTACTGCTAAAAAAACTATAATATTCAGCCAACTTTGCATTATTTCCTGACAAATTATTATTATCTAATTGAAATAATTGGAAAATTTCAAACTGTCTTTGGGACTGAAACTTTCAGCTTTTGTCTTCACATAACTATTGGGTACACATTTGGCCATATAACAGAATAAGAGGAAACATATACACAAATGAATGTTTTTGCACAATAATCTAGAGTTTTAAAATATTTTTAATACTTGTCATGCTTTTGTATTTAACAAAATTTGTTGTAGAACTAAATGATTACATATATTTTAGTCACTGAAAATAACAATGATCCTACACTCTTAGGGTAAGATGCTATTATACTATTATAGCATAGGTTTATCCATATTTTAAGAAATGTTTACTGATTTAATCATCATTGACAACAAATAACTTCTAAGTACTCACTAACCTATTCAAAAGTATTTTCAGTGTTAAGTCAGCAGGAGACTTTGAAGATGTTTTGCCTTTCTCCTTGGAGCAGCCACTTCTGCAAAAGTTGATAGCAGAGAAGTATCAAATATGCTTTATAATACATCAAGAATGCAAATAGGACCACTCAAGTACTCTGTTTATGACATAGATCCCTAAAAAAAAAAAAAAATGAAAAACATATTGCAACATTTATAATAAAGTATGATTTATCTTTGCTATGATTTTATCATACTTTTCTTAATATAAATATTTACATTAACTCAAATTCAACAAAGAACTGATGAAAACCTCCTTAGCTTGGTACCATGGTTCACGAAATTATATAATGTGATCTCTGGCTTCAAGGAGCTTAAAACCAGAAATGAGCCACTGAGTTACATAGGGGTACCAGCATACCTTGGAGCTATTGAGGGTTCGGTTCCAGACCACCACAATAAAGTGAATACTGCAATAGAGCGAGTCACATAAGGCTTTTTGATTTCCCAAGACATACAGAAGTTATGTCTACTATCCTGCAGTCTATTACGTTGCAATAGCATTATGTCTAAAAAACAATGTACATATCTCAGTTAAATAATACTTTGTTGCTAAAAAATGCTAACCACCATCTGAGCCTTCAGTGAGTCATAATCTTTTTGTTGGTGAAAGGTCTTACCTCCATGTTGATGTCTGTTGTTGTTTAGTGTAGCCTCCTTCATTCATTTTCTAAGCTAGATCTTCTGGATAACTTGCTGCAGCTTCTACATCAGCACTTGCTCTTTCACCTTGCACTTCTATGTTACGAAGATGGCTTCTTTCCTTAAACTTCGTGAACCATACTCTGCTAGCTTCAAACTTTTCTTCTGCAGCTTCCTCACCAGTCTCAGCCTTCATAGAATTAAAAAGAGTTACAGTCTTGTTCTGGATCAGGCTTTGGCTTAAGGGAATATTGTGGCTGGTTTGATCTTCTATCCAGACCACTAAAACTTTCTTCATATCAGCGAAAAGGCTGTTTTGCTATCTTACATTCATGTGTTCACTGGAGTAGTACTTTTAATTCCCTTCAAGAACTTTTCCTTTGTATTCACAACTTGGCTGTTTGGCATAAGAGACTTAGATTTAAGCCTATCTCAGCTTTCAATACGCCTTCCTTACTAAGTTTAATCATTTCTAACTTTTTATTTAAAGTGAGAGACTTGCAAGTCTTTCTTTCACTTGAAACTTAGAGGCCATTGTAAGGTTATTAATTGGCCTAATTTCAATATTGTTGTGCCTCAGGGAATAAGGAAGCCTGATGAGAGACAGCGAGAAAGAGGGGGTGGCACTGAGGAATAACTGGTGGGTAGAGCTGTCAGAACACAGAACATATATCAGTTAAGTTTGCTGTCTTATATGGGCATGGTTTGTGGCACCTCAAAATATTAAAATGGTAACATTAAAGATCACTGATTATAGATCACCATAACAAATATAATAATAGAGAAAAAGTTTGAAATATTGTGAGAATTACCAAAATGTGACACAGACATGAAGTGAGCAAATACTGCTGGAAACACTGTGCAGGTAGACTTGCTAGAAGCAAGGTTGTCGTAAACCATCAATTAGTAAAAAATGCAGTATATGTGAAGTGCAATAAAGTGAAATGCAATAAAATGAGGTCTGCCTGTACAGTATATTTATATTGACTGCTCTCAGAGAGATTTTGACAGACAAAAACAGACAGGGAAGGGAAACAAAAAGTATATTTGCCCTCAGGTCCTAGTAAATTTAGAAGTTAGTCTTTGAGCTGAATTTTAATAATGAGTATTGGTTACGTAAAAATGGTAAATTAGCTCTCTTCAGAAATATAGACAAAAGTTGGAAAAAGTAAGTGACAAGTGGTCTAATCTAGTTTTAATTTGAAAATCTAGAAATTTTTAGTGAAGAATAAAAATGAAAAAAAATTAAAGCCTGATCTTAAATGTGTATTATATATTAAAGGTTTTGAGCTTTATCTTGGAGGAAATGAGAAGCTATTGAGTGCTTGTAAAACAGGAATGTTATAATCAGATCTGTGTTTTAAAGAGGTAACTTTATCCAAACATGACTACTACATAAGAAAATAGGCTCATTCCCATACAAATTCACTGGCCTTAGGATTATCCATCATTCAGAAGCAACTGGCATTAACAAATGGCCAGACAAAATTAATTTAAGGAAACCAAGCAACCAAGTTGCTGTCCCACATGATAGAATATATTTCTTAAACAAAAAGTCTCTATATGTGTACATCTCTTCCATAGACAGAATGTATAGAAACCAAGGAAAGGAGATGGGAGTAGCTCATTACACTGTTAAAACTATCAACTGACTGGAGGAAATTTGCTTTTGTCCCTATAGTCTTGATCAGCTGGGAAGTCCTAATGCCCAAAGGATGAATGCTTCTCTGAGAGAAATAAGTCACAGTTCTGATAAAATAGAAGCTGAGACTGTCATTTTGGGGTCCTCATCCATTGAGCCTACAGCAGAGGAGAAGGTTGTGTATCAACTGTACTTAGAAAAAACTGGCTCACTGCTTCACAATAGAGACAGTGAAGCTTCTTTTTCTAACCATTATGACTCACTGTGGTACTTTTTAATTCTTCCTGAATAAGAGTCCCAATAAGGTCAACTCATAAAGATAAGGTCCCAAAAAACCCAGATGATATGGAATGAAGATTTGGGTTTCTCCACTAAGTGAAAGATTCTGTCCAGCTGAAGTTAAAGAGAACATGGAAGGGGAAGAAGGTGGATATTATTATAATATTAGGCCTCATGACTAAACATAAAGAGAAGACTAAGGCAATATGCTTTACCCAAAAACATTATTTCATTTTACCAACCCCCTCCCACTACCTCATATAAAGAACGCTGAAAAGCTAATATTTTAAGTTTCAGGTGGGTAGTAACAGTATGATTATACAATAGAGGATTAAAAACTGTTCCGGGAACACAATATTTCACTTAAGCAAAGAAAAGAAGGAGATGCTGATGGTAAAAAGTGTTGAAGATGAGAGATATCATTCACTTGTCTATAAAGATCCACTCCCCATCCTGCTATGTATTGCTCAGTGCCCCAGGATAGGGGCTGGTTCAGTGTACCTAATTTAGCTCTATAGTCTCCTTGCTTCCAGTTGGTTTCAGGCAACACATTACACTGGAAGTCTAACAGGAGACCAGAGGGAGAGATGAATGGAAGGTTGTGTTATGATTTTCTCCAGTTTCCTTTCACTTTTTACCAGCAGAGCCCCTCAGCTGAAGGCCACAGCTACTGCCAGATGATCTTTCACAGCTTCCTCTCTTTTTAGGTTTCATCAACCACACCCTCTTCTTGCCATTTTTTACCAAGACTGTTACCCCAGAATCATACCTCTGCTCCTCCCTTGAAGAGAAACCAATTACTCTTATCTGTGCTTCAGGAAGCTTGCAAGGAGATAAAAGCAAGAACTGATTGAAACCAACTAGGCCTAAGATAACAGAATATTTGACTTCCAGTAGACCTTGAGCTCACTGTAATTCATTAGCATGTTAAATGACACTCACCAGCGCCCTGACAGTTGATAATTGCCATGGCAACAACTGGAAAAGGCCATAAAAGGACTAAAAGGAGAGTTGCATCAGTTCCAGGTCCAAACCACACCCCTGTTCTCACATAACTCACGAATATTCCTCCTATGCTTTCCAAATCCCTCTCTTTTACCTCAACCCTACGATATATTTAGTGTCTCCAACTCAACTTGGGTTGAGAAGTTGATTTCCTTTGTGAACTAGGTTCCCCTTCTCTATTTTTGGTCATGGTGCAAAGCTTGTGCTGTTCCAGTCTCAGCATACATTTTGTTATCCGCTGTGAGAATCTGATAGGAAAAGGAACCTCCCTGGCTGAGACAAGGGGTCATGGCCCGGGTTAAGACCCTGGAGAGGGTCCAGCAGACCACTTCAGTAACACTTTAAGGACTTGTAATGGTAACAGATTTTTCTCCAATCTACATGTCCCCACACTGTTACAGTTTTTTGTGACTTTCCTATACTTGTTACAAACTTTGTGTGCTCTGTGGGTTTGTCTAAGGCATTAATCTTGCTGGATTTTGGTTTGTTTCTCTAGAAAATGATAAAATTGATTATTGTGATCTCTAAATTGACATATAGGCTAATTAGATATTGCTTTGTCTATTATTGTGTTGCCAGCAGTTAATTAAAGTGTTGATAATCCATAGGACCTCAATATATATCAAATGGATTTTTTTTTAAGTCATACAATTCTATAGCATCCTTCTTTAGTAATTCAATGTGTGATAGATGCATCTGTGAGTTTTATACTATAATGCACTAATCAGTACGAAAAGTGTAGTTCATTTTCATAGACAAATTATTTTTACCACAATGCTGCTGAGTTAAAACTGATAAGCTTTAACACAAGTTTTATAGACAAACTTTTCATGATTTGTCAGTATTTAAAAGTGGAAACCATTGTTATTAACTTGTTGAAGGTCTATATAGAGTTATTCATTGCATTTGTGCTTTCATTTTTGCTTTCAAGTTATACTATATTAATATACCAGACCTTATTGACCTTATTTCATCAGACTATTTAAAGAAAATCTTTAAAGCAAAAACAAAATAGAAGTAGATGTAATAACTTGTAGAATCAATAAACATTATTTTTAAGTAAAGCCTATCTAATATCAGACTATTTAGTTATAAATATATATAATATCTATCATATATATTACTTATAATATATATAAATATATGTATTATTTATATTTAGGCTGTCAAACTCAATTGATTAATTACTTTATTAGCATGTGAGTTAACTGAATATATTTATAAAGAGAAACAGAGAGACAAAGACATGCCAATACATGCTGAAAGAATATTTTAAAATATATATTTGTTTTTCATTTAGTTGAAGGAGAGATTTTTGTGGAAGAGTAAACCCCACAATCACAATTTCTCTTTTTTAATCTTAGATTTATTTCAACATTATTTCTTACAAGTTTAAAGTTTAATTAAAAAATAATTATTAGTGTATATTATTATAATATTTTATATATTTATAAATATTCTAAATTTAAATACATATAAAGTATTCAATTTTAATGCAGTGTCTATAATTTCTTATAAATGAGTGTTTATATACACACACTCTGACAAGTTTGTTCTTTTTCATCTGTGCCAAATTTCATGACATCCTTTAACATCTATATCTAAATATATTTTGTTGGATAGAAATGAATATATAGTCAAAAAATCCACCTGTTCCCTCTCAGAAATACAGGGAAGAAACAATCTACTTGAGTTCCTATTAGCTAGGACTATCACAAACATAAATACTAATTTTTCACTTTTCCCTATTATTTCCCCAATGTGTAGTGTATGAAATGGCTTGATCTCACATGAGAAATAGAAAAATCTGGACTGATATAATAACGACATCTGGTGAAAATACAAATTATTTTATTATTAAGTAGGGATATAAAATATACATAAAAACATTTTATTATTTGATTTGAAAATAACTTTTTATATTTTGTATTTCTTTATCATCTCAAAGGGATTTACTTAAAAACAAACTCCAAGAATGACATTCTGGCAAATGCAACTTTTAAAACTAATTTCCATAACCACAGACTAGCAAGATCCTTCTCAGAAATATCTCTGAATGAAAGCAAATTGATGGATGTATACTTTCCATGTATCAAAATCAAATGAATTTGTCACCAAGAATTGGAGGAACACGGTTATAGTCATTTTTTCTGTTTATATTATTCTATATTGGTAAATTTCCTTCTCTTTCTTGAATGTCAGTTTCTTAGCAAATTACATTTGTAATTGGTTCTCTGTTTCCTCATTATGCACATTATATGAGAGTAGGGTTAGGCAGCCTTATTTTGCACTTTTAAATTTTCAGCCACTTCATTTCACTTTTAATTCCTGCTATATGGGCCATATTTTAAAGTTTGTACCTGTTTGCTAGTTGACTTAGCACTGTACCCTTGCAGTATCAGCAGGATCTAGCATATAGTAGACCAATAATACATTTAATGCACGAATAAATGACATAGTTATGTATAAAGCTAATTGTCAACTTATTTATATTACAAACCGACTTTTATCTCCCATGAAAAGTCTTGAAGTCTTAATCTCAACACTCTGATATTCTAGGAACATAAAATCATGCTATCATAAAAAATTTTATTATGCACCCCAAGACCACTTTTAACATAAATAGCTATACAGTTTCCCAGTATAGTTATTCTGAATTTCTTAAAAGTTTACATATTCTACTGGTTTTAATACATTCTCTTCTGAATGAGGGAGATATTTTTAAAAAATCAAAATAATTTTATGGTGTTTTATGCATCAAATTAACAATCTGCACCTTTTAACTTTGGAATTTTATTTTATTTTAAAATAATGCTAGCAAGACATTACCTAATCAAGAAAAAAATTCTAAATTGTGATTATTATATTGATTCCAAATATGGAATGCAACATTAAGTTATTAATTTCAAACCCCTTTTCCTATGTCCTACATGACTTATCCAAGTTTGGGTCTAATTTTGAAATCAATAGAAAATACATGAGGATGGAATTGAGGCATGAATAAAAATATTATAGGTGCACAGTAAATGTGACCTTTCATTCTCTAAGGCTGAAAAATGAAAACAAAGATAATAGACAAAGTGTTAACGGCTTTCTACTAGAATTAAACCTCATAGTGATCTAAATTCATAGGTTTAGAAATAGAACCCTCTTCAAAATAAAAGATATTATGAACAAAATATAAAAAACTTCGTAGAATTTTTTCTTAAAAAGCATGTTACACTTTCATAGATAAACAATGAAGCCCTAAAATAGACCTTTAACACATGTACAAATGAACAAAATAGAATTCAGGTTTATGCTGATTGCAAAGCACAGCAGCGTTACCACCGAGTGTGAAGAGCAGCCACAAAGTCTCCATTTCCTAAATGCTTTCTTCAGTTGCTAATAAAAAAAAAAATATTTCTTACCCTATCACATTCACATGTACATCTTACAGTCACAGTTCTGCCTCTGGCACTTTGTGGTGTCAGAGGCTACCATCTGGAAGGGGGTTGTGTATAGTAAATGAGTTTTAACAGAACTAGTTGAGTTGGTTTCCTCCAGAGGAAAAAGCCCCTAACTGCAAAATTCTTAATACAGCATTGCATTTTGCAGAAGAGTCTGCCCTACCTATTTGCTATATACACACTTGCCACCAGCTGTTTTAGGCACTCTTGGCTCCCCAGCTGAGGCAATTAAGGGAATAGGATTTGGCATTCTGTATAAATATGAGATAAGACACTGGAGCTGTTTCCAGGTTGGCAGAGCATGGGGTAAAAACAAGGCTTTGCTCAGAGTAGAGTTTTTAATCTTATAGACAATGATCGAGGAATGAAAAAGGCAGATGCTAAGAGGATAATGTGGGGAAATATGGAATCCTGGCCATCAGCAAAATATTGTAAATTAAATTAAGTACAGAAAAGTAGCTGCATCCTGCAAAACAGGCATGAGATAAAATGCTAAGGTTTGGGTAAGTGTAGCAGATTGGGATATTTTGCTCTATATGATACTTCTCCTATACACTGCATCTAGGTATACAGTAGCCATTATAGCTACATTCACTTCTGTTTCTATCATCTACTGTGCTGTTGAGTCCAAAGTCCTATAAAGAAAATAGCACGGGGGACAGGGATTTTGTAAAAGATGAATGGGGTAAGGATGTGCTCTTTACTAGAACTATTGTTCTAGTAAATAGAACTATTGTTAAAGAAAAAATAACTTCCTAATTAAACAAAAATTGTTTGGTGATATTTTAGCTTTAGCCAGTGCACATTCTCACTTTTATAACTTTTTTTTACATAGGCAATCTAAAAATAGATACAGGTACACTAAAATCTTAATCATTATGTTAATTTGTGTTGGCACTATTGCTTTTATTCTTCACTTTAAAATATCCTATAGTCAATATGCTATTTTTAAATGAAAATTTAAAAAAAAAAAGATTTTTTTCTTTCTTATGCATATAAAACCAGTGATTGAAACTATTTTAAGTAGATATATAATTGTTTCTAGGGAAAAAAAAAATCTGTGAATGCATAGATGATTTTACAAGCTATGTTTCCTACCTTGACTTCTAGTCCAGACACTAGACTCATATCAATAATTATTTACTTGATGCTTCAACAAAACAAACATCTCAAAACTAAAAAAGCCAAAAGAAAAATCTTGACTCTGCCATCACTTAAATTTCATGTACCTCACTCTTTCAATTTTGTGAAAGGAAACACTAGCATCCAGTTGTGAAACCTAAAATAATTGTGCTCCCTTTGATACTTCTCCTTCCCAACTACTCTCCACACTGATTCCATCAGAAAATTCCACTTATGCTCCCACTAAACATATATGGACTCTGCCTATGTTCTTACATATACATTACTACCACCCTAACAAACACCACTGTCAACTCTCACTGAGATTACTGTAATAAGGGAAAAAGGAAGGAAGGAAGGAAGGAAGGAAGGAAGGAAGGAAGGAAGGAAGGAAGGAAGGAAGGAAGGAAGGAAGGAAGGAAGGAAGGAAGGAAGGAAAGAAGGAAGAAAGAAAGGAAGGAAGGTAAGCAACCACATTAGGAAGGGGGGAAAGATTGAAACTCCTTCCCCTAACTTATGAAAGCCTTAGGTGGTCTGGCCCTAGCCATATAGTTCATTACTCTTCATCTTACCTACTGTGTTAAACTCACACTACAGTTTTAGTTTTTCAAATATGAAAAGCTCTTAACCACTTAAGAATCTTTGAGATAGGTGTTCTGATTTCCTGGAATATTCTTACTTCTCCTCTTTCTATGGTGAATTCCTTGACCTTCAAATTTCTTCTTAAATGTCATCCTTTTGCCCATCCAATCTGAGGAAATAAAAAAGTCACTATCACATTACCTACTTTAATTCCCTACACAACACTTAGCACTATCTCACATATGTCTCACACACACACAGAAAGTTTATCTGTATCACCTTATTAGCATAGAACCTCTTTAAGATCAGAGACTTTAATTGAGTTGAGTTTCTTTTAGAAAATATTTGGTAAAAAATAGGTGTTATTTTCCTATGGTTTATTTATTTTTTTGTGGGTGGCTTCACTTTTATTTTATTTATTTATTTATTTATTTTTAAACATCTTTATTGGAGTATAATTGCTTTACAATGGTGTGTTAGTTTCTGCTTTATAACAAAGTGAATCAGCTATACATACACATATATCACCATATCTCCTCCCTCTTGTGTCTCCCTCCCACCTGCTCTATCCCACCATTCTAGGTGGTCAAAAAGCACAGAGCTGATCTCCCTGTGTTATGTGGCTGCTTCCCACTAGCTGTCTACTTTACATTTGATAGTGTATATATGTCCATGCCAATCTCTCACTTCGTCCCAGCTTACCCTTCCCCCTCCTCGTGTCCTCAAGTCCATTCTCTATGTCTCTGTCTTTATTCCTGTGCTGTCCCTAGGTTCTTCAAAACCTGTTTTTGTTTTTTTTTTTAGATTCCATATATATGTGTTAGCATACAGTATTTGTTTTTCTCTTTCTGACTTACTTCATTCTGTAGGACAGACTTGAGATCCATCCACCTCACTACAAATAACTCAATTTCCTTTCTTTTTACAGCTGAGTAATATTCCATTGTATATATGTGCCGCATCTTCTTTATCCATTCATCTGTCGATGGACACTTAGGTTGCTTCCATGTCCTGGCTATTGTAAATAGAGCTGCAATGAACATTGTGGTACATGACTCTTTTTGAATTATGGTTTTCTCAGGGTATATGACCAGTAGTGGGATTGCTGGATCATATGGAAGTTCTATTTTTAGTTTTTTAAGGAAACCCCGTACTGTTCTCCATAGTTGCTGTATCATTTTACATTCCCACCAACAGTGCAAGAGGGTTCCCTTTATTCCACACCTTCTCCAGCATTTATTGTTTGTAGATTTTTTGATGATGGCCATTCTGACTGGTGTGAGGTGATACCACATTGTAGTTTTGATTTGCATTTCTCTAATGATTAATGATGTTGAGCATTCTTTCATGTGTTTGCTGGCAATCTGCATATCTTCTTTGGAAAAATGTCTATTTAGGTCTTCTGCCCATTTTTGGATTGGGTTGTTTGTTTCTTTGATATTGAGCTGCATGTGCTGCTTGTAAAATTTGGAGATTAATCCTTTGTCAGTTGCTTCATTTGCAAATATTTTCTCCCATTCTGAGGGTTGTATTTTCATCTTGTTTATGGTTTCTTTTGCTGTGAAAAATCTTTCAAGTTTCATTAGGTCTCATTTGTTTATTTTTGTTTTTATTTCCACTTCTCTAGAAGGTGGGTCAAAAAGGATCTTGCTCTGATTTATATCATAGAGTGTTCTGCCTATGTTTTCCTATAAGAGTTTTATAGTGTCTGGCCTTATGTATAGGTCTTTAATCGATTTTGAATTTGTTTTTGTGTATGGTGTTAGGGAGTGTTCTAATTTCATTCTTTTACATGTAGCTGTCCAGTTTTCCCAACACCACTTATTGAAGAGGCTGTCTTTTCTCCATAGTATATTCTTCCCTCCTTTATCAAGATAAGGTGACCATATGTGCATGGGTTTATCTCTGGGCTTTCTATCTTGTTCCAATGATCTATATTTCTGTTTTTGTGACAGTACCATACTGTCTTGATTACTGTAGCTTTTTAGTATAGTCTGAAGTCTGGGAGCCTGATTTCTCCAGCTTCATTTTTCGTTCTCAAGATTGCATTCACTATTCGGGGTCTTTTGTGTTCCCATATAAATTGCAAAAATTTTTGTTCTAGTTCTGTGAAAAATTCCATTGGTACTTTGATAGGGATTGCATGGAATCTGTAGATTGCTTTGGGTAGTTTAGTCATTTTCACAATGTTGATTCTTCCAATCCAAGAACATGGTATATCTCTCCATCTGTTTGTATCATCTTTAATTTCTTTCATCAGTGTCTTAGAGCTTTCTGCATACAGGTCTTTTGTCTCCTTAGGTAGCTTTATTCCTAAGTATTTTATTCTTTTTTTCAGTGGTAAATGGGAGTGTTTCCTTAATTTCTCTTTCAGATTTTTCATCATTAGTGTATAGGAATGCAAGAAATTTCTCTGATTTAATTTTGTATCCTGCTACTTTACCAGATTCATTGATTAGATCTACTAGTTTTCTGGTAGAGTCTTTAAGATTCTTTATGTATAGTATCATGTCATCTGCAAACAGTGACAGCTTTACTTCTTCTTTTCTGATATGGATTCCTTTTACTTCTTTTTCTTCTCTGATTGTTGTGGCTAAAACTTCCAAAATTAAGTTGAATAATCGTACTGAGAGGAGGCAACCTTGTCTTGATCCGGGTCCTAGTGGAAATGGTTTCAGTTTTTCCCCATTGAGAATGATGTTGGCTGTTGGTTTGTCATATATTGCCTTTATTATGCTGAGGTAAGTTCCCTCTATGCCTACTTTCTGCAGGGCTTTTATCATAAATGGGTGTTGAATTTTGTCAAAAGCTTTTTATGCATCTATTGAGATGATCATATGGGTTTTATCCTTCAGTTAGTTAATATGGTGTATCACATTGATTGATTTGCATATATTGAAGAATCCTTGCATTCCTGGGATAAACCCCATTTGATCATGGTGTATGACCCTTTTAATGTGCTGTTGGATTCTGTTTGCTAGTATTTTGTTGAGGATTTTTGCATCTATGCTCATCAGTGATATTGGCCTGCAGTTTTCTTTCTTTGTGACATCTTTGTCTGGTTTTAGTATCAGGGTGATGGTGGCCTCGTAGAATGAATTTGGGAGTGTTCCTCCTTCTGCTATATTTTGGAAGAGTTTGAGAAGGTCAGGTGTTAGCTCTTCTTTAAATGTTTGATAGAATTCTCCTGTGAAGCCATCTGGTCCTGGTCTTTTGTTTGTTGGAAGATTTTTAATCACAGTCTCAATTTCAGTGCATGTGGTTGGTCTGTTTATATTTTCTATTTCTTCCAGGTTCAGTCTCAGAAGGTTGTGCTTTTCTAAGAGTTTGTCCATTTCTTCCAGGTTGTCCATTTTATTGGCATATACTTGCTTGTAGCAAACTCTCATGAACCTTTGTATTTCTGCAGTGTCAGTTGTTATTTCTCCTTTTTCATTTCTAATTCTACTGATTTGAGTCTTCTGCCTTTTTTTCTTGATGACTCTGGCTAATGGTTTATCAATTTTGTTTATCTTCTCAAAGAACCAGGTTTAGTTTTATTGATCTTTGCTACTGTTTCCTTCATTTCTTTTTCATTTATTTCTGCTCTGACCTTTATGATTTCTTTCCTTCTGCTAACTTTGGCTTTTTTTGTTCTTCTTTCTCTGACTGCTTTAGGTGTAAGTTTAGGTTGTGTACTTGAGATGTTTCTTGTTTCTTGAGGTAGTATTGTATTGCTATAAACTTCCCTCTCAGAACTCCACTTGCTGCATCCCATAGGTTTTGGGTCATCATGTTTTCATTGTCATTTATTTCTAGGTATTTTTTGATTTTCTCTTTGATTTCTTCAGTAATCTCTTGGTCATAAAGTAGTGTATTGTTTAACCTCCATATGTTTGTATTTTTTACAGATTTTTTCCTATAATTGATATCTAGTCTCATAGTGTTTTGGTCAGAAAAGATACTTGATATGTTTTCAGTTTTCTTAAATTTACCAAAGCTTGATTTGTGACCAAAGATATGATCTATCCTGGAGAATGTTCCATGAACACTTGAGAAGAACGTGTATTCTGTTATTTTTGAATGGAATGTCCTATAAATTTCAGTTAAGTCCATCTTGTATAATTTATCATTTAAAGCTTGTGTTTCCTTATTTATTTTCATTTTGGAGGATCTGTGCATTGGTGAAAGTAGGGTGTTAAAGTTCCCTACTATGATTGTGTTACTACCGATTTCCCCTTTTATCGCTGTTAGCATTTGCCTTATGTATTGAGGTGCTCCTATGTTGTGTGCATAAATATTTACAATTGTTATATCTTCTTCTTTGATTGATCTCTTGATCATTATGTAGTGTCCTTCTTTGTCTCTTGTAATAGTCTTTATTTTAAAGTCTATTTTGTCTGATATGAGACTTGCTACTCCAGCTTTCTTTTGATTTCCATTTGCATGGAATATCTTTTTCCATCCCCTCACTTTCAGTCTGTATGTATCCCTAGTTCTGAAGTGGGCCTCTTGTAGACAGCATTTATACAGTTCTTGTTTTGGTATCCATTCAGCTGGTCTATGTGTTTTGGTGGAAGGATTTAATCCATTTACATTTAAGGTTATTATCGATAGGTATGCTTTTATTACCATTTCCTTAACTGTTTCTGGTTTGTTTTTGTAGGTCTTTTGCTCTCTTGTGTTTCCTGCCTAGAGAAGTTCCTTTAACACTTGTTGTAAAGCTGGTTGAGTGGTCCTGAATTTTCTTAGCTTTTCCTTGTGTGTAAAGGTTTTAATTTCTTGGTCAAATCTCAGTGAGTTCCTTGCTTGGTAGAGTAATCTTGGTTGTAGGTTTTTCCTTTTCATCACTTTAAATATGTCCTGCCACTCCCTTCTGGCTTGCAGTTTCTGCTGAAAGATCAGCTGTTAACCTTATGGGGAATCCCTTGTATGACATTTGTTGTTTTTCCCTTGCTGCTTTTAATATTTTTTCTTTGTATGTAATTTTTGATAGTTTGATTAACATGTGTCTTGGCATGTTTCTCCTTGGATTTATCCTGTATATGACTCTCTGTGCTTCCTGGACTTGATTAATTATTTCCTTTCTCATATTAGTGAAGTTTCCAACTATAATCTCTTCAAATATTTTCTCAGTCCTTTTCTTTTTCTTTTCATCTTCTTGAACCCCTGTAATGTGTATGTTGGTGCGTTTATTATTGTCACAGAGGTCTCTGAGACTGTCCTCAATTATTTTCAGTCTTTTTTCTTTATTCTGCTCTGCAGTAGTTATTTCACTATTTTATCTTCCAGGTCACTTATCCGTTATTTTGCCTCAGTTATTCTGCTATTGATCCCCTCTAGCGAATTTTCAATTTCATTTGTTGTGTTGTTCATCATTGTTTGTTTGCGATTTAGTTCTTCTTTGTCTTTTTTAAAAGTTTATTTTATATTCTCCATTCTATTTCCAAGATCTTGGATCATCTTTTTTATCATTACTCTGAATTCTTTTTTAGGTAGACTACCTATTTCCTCTTCATTTGTTTCATCTCGTGCATTTTTACCTTGCTCCTTTTCTGCTGTGTGTTTCTCTGTCTTCTCAATTTCCTATCTTACTGTGTTGTGGGTCTCCTTTTTGCAGGCTGCAAGTTTGTACTTCCTGTTGTTTTTGGTATCTGTCCCGAGTAGCTAAGGTTGGTTCAGTGGGTTGTTTAGGCTTCCTGGTGGAGGGGACTAGTGCCTGTGTTCTGGTGTATGAAGTTGGATCTTGTCTTTCTGGTGGGCAGTGGTGTGTTTTTGGGTGTCTGTGACCTTATTATGATTTTAGGTAGCCTCTCTACTAATGGGTGGGATTGTGTTCCCGGCTTGCTAGCATAGGGTGTCTGGCACTGTAGCTTGCTGGTCGTTGAGTGGAGTTGGGTCTTAGTGTTCAGATGGAGATATCTAGGAGAGCTTTCACCCTTTTATAGTACATGGAGCCGGGAGGTCTCTGGTGGACCAGTGCCCTGAACTTGGCTCTCCCACCCCAGAGGTAAAGGCCTGCCACCTGGCTGGAGCACCAATACCCCATTAGCCACACAGCTCTGAACAAAAGTGAGAAAAAAAGAAAGAAATATATAAAAAAATAGAATAAAGTTATTAAAATAAAAATAATTATTAAAAATTAAAAATAATTTTTAAAAAAGTAAGAAAGAAAGAGGAGAGCAACAAAACCAAAAAACAAATCCACCAATGATAACAAGCACTAACAACTATACTAAAAAAATAAAAATAAAAAAGACAGACAGAACCCTAGGACAAATGGTAAAAGCAAAGCTATTCAGACAAAATCACACAAAGAAGCATACACATACACACTCACAAAAAGAGAAAAAAGAAAAAAATATATATATCATTGCTTCCAAAGTCCACCGCCTCAATTTTGGGATGATTCGTTGTCTATTCAGGTATTCCACAGATGCAGGGTACCTCAAGTTGATTGTGGAGATTTAATCCACTGCTCCTGAGGCTGCTGGGAGAGATTTCCCTTTCTCTTCTTTGTTTGCACAGCTCCTTGGGTTCAGCTTTGGATTTGGCCCTGCCTCTGCGTGTAGGTCACCTGAGGGTGTCTGTTCTTTGCTCAGACAAGATGGGGTTAAAGGAGCAGCTGATTAGGGAGCTCTGCTTCACTCAGGCTTGGCGGGGGAGGGAGGGGTACAGAATGCGGGGTGAGCCTGTGGCAGCAGAGGCCTGCATGACATTGCAACAGCCTGAGGCATGCTGTGTGTTCTCCTGGGGAAGTTGTGCCTGGATCACAGGACCCTGGCAGTGGCAGGCTGCACAGGCTCCTGGAAGGGAAGGTGTGGATAGTGACCTGTGCTTGCACACAGGCTTCTTGGTGGCTGCAGCAGCAGTCTTAGCATTTCATGCCCATCCCTGGTATCCCCGCTGATAGCCGTGGCTCACACCCATCTCTGGAGCTTGTTTAGTTGGCGTTCTGAATCCCCTCTCCTTGCACACCACAAAACAATGGTCTCTTGCCTCTTAGGCAGGTCCAGACTTTTTCCTGGACTCCCTTCTGGCTAGCTGTGGTGCATTAGCCCCCTTCAGGCTGTGTTCATGCAGCCAACCCCAGTCCTCTCCCTGGGATTTAACCTCTGAAGCCCGAGCCTCAGCTCCCAACCCCCATCTGTCTTGGTCGGTGGGTGAGCAGACAAGCCTCTTGGGCTAGTGAGTGCTGGTCTGCAGCCATCCTCTGTGCAGGAACCTCTCCGTTTTGCCCTCTGCACCCCTGTTGCTGTGTTCTCCTCCTTGGCTCTGAAGCTTCCCCCCTGCCCACCCACTGTCTCTGCCAGTGAAGGGGCTTCCTAGTGTGTGGAAACTTTTCCTCCTTCACAGCTCCCTCCCAGTGGTGCAGGTCCCATCCCTATTCTTTTGTCTCTGTTTTTTCTTTTTACTTTTGCCCTACCCAGGTACATGGGGCGTTTCTTGCCTTTTCGGAAGTCTGAGATCTGCCTGCGTTCAGTAGGTGTTCTATAGGAGTTGTTCCACATGTAGATGTATTTCTGTTGTATTTGTGGGGAGGAAGGTGATCTCCACATCTTACTCCTCTGCCATCTTGAAGGTCTCTCTATTTTCCTATGATTAACTGTGTTTATCTACTAAGTATAGGTTAACATACTGAATTTTGCTTCCTTATTCTCTCTACATGTGGCTTACCACTTTCTATCAGGACAATGGTAATAACTTGCACTTCATGATAAAAAGACAGTGAACATTAATATATTATTTTTATAAAGTGCTCTCGTCTTAATTTTTTAAAAATACATTCATTCTAAAGATTATCAGCAACTGAGGGGCAATTAAGTGAAATGTTCCCACTATTTGAAGTGAAGCATTTCTGGCAATTAGCACAAAGAAAATTATTTCTGAAGATGTGGTGACAGCACTGAAAGACAAATCCCTTAATGCTATGAGAAAATAGTGTGCATATAGTAATTTTTAAAAAAGACATTAACACTATTAGTCATTTTGATCTATCTTCATAGACCTTCATAGCTATACATATCTAAAATTATTATCCAGTTTTTATAAAAGTAATTGTATTGGTGTGAATTGTGCTAAAAGTAAGCTAGATGGTGCTAAAGAACACCATTCTATTTATTATATGCTCATATTTACAACATAATTGTTGTTGGTAAGAATGAATGACAATTTAGGGACCTAACACATTGACCTGAAATTTGGTATGGCACTATGAATTAACCAAAAAAGTTTATGAAGAAGTCATACTCAATAATATGGTAAGATTAATATACTCATAAACTTGTATTGAAGTATAAGATACCACAATCACAAAATAATAATCCTTACTATATAGCAAGCCTATGCCAAATTTCTACTGCAGACATGTTACTGTTCTTTTGATAAATCTGTGGTAAATATATATTTTCATTATTTTGGGATAACTTTTTTATTTTCTTGCACATAATTTAAAAATTTAATTTCAATTTAAATTAAATTAAATTTTAAAACCTCAATATTGCTATTAACCCCACTTATGTCTGAAGGAAAACTGATGTTCCAATTAAAATTAACTCTTTTTTTTCCCTCAAATTAAAGGAGTCATTTTGGATTAAGTCAGCCTCCCTGAGGCTGCCCTGATCAGAAGAACCACTTGCTCGTCTGAATGACTCTGTTCCAGTTTGAGAAGGTTCTGAAGGGCAGGTGCCTACTTGGGCTTTGACTTTAGCTTTCTGGGGCACAGAGTCTTTAAGCCCAAAAAGACGATTGTGAGATAACACTTTAAAAAAAAAATAGCCATTTGATAGGTATATAGTGATATCTCATTGTGGTTTTAATTTTCATTTCCATAATGGCTAGAGATGAACACATTTTCATTAAATATTTTTTTTTAATCCAGACACTAGCATGGTACCTTACACATTGTATGTGTTGCATGCATATACATTAAGTGACTCATAAATTTTCCAATCCATAAACAAGGTATATTATTTTATACTCACAAGATCCTCCATGGTGATGTTATAGACACATCTGAATATGTCTCTGGTTCAGAAGAAACCAGGAATCTTTTTAATGGATGCCATAAAAGTAACAGTTGATCATAATCATCAGGAATTATGAGACTATGCACTGTTTTTCCAGTTAGTGAGAAATTATTAAGTGCTTTTTTGTAAGAATATAGGTTGATAGTGTGTGTCATATTCTCAAAGGGACCAGCAACTAGATTTGGGAGGGAGTGACTGATACAGGGAATTGAGGAAATAAAATATTTCTCTTAAAATAGGCAATGTGGACCCCCTATCCTTTTGTGATTTCTGTGGTGAAGGATGTTAGAAATTAAATTCAAACTCTGATTACTTAAGTTTACTCTTGCTTAAAATTGCATAAAACATTTTGGCGACAGGTATACAACAATAGAGTATAGTACTTGAAAATCAAAAGATAAAGAATAAAGGTTAGAACAAGAAGATTGTTGAGCTATGCTGAAATTTTTACCTAATAAACTCTTATGTAACATGTGGTGGGGTCATTAAATCCCCTCACCCCACAAAAAATAGCACACTTCTTTATGTTTATTTTTATTTTGTTTAATTCAATACAATTGTGGAAAGTTTTCAGAAATAGAAATCCTCTACATGAAAGAACAGATGAATAAACTGACTATATTTCTTATGGTGTTTGAAAGGTAACCAAAGCTTTTTGCACAAGCCAGAATGTGAATGAAGCACACACATACACATATACAAGTGAATTGTAAAGTGCAAGAAATTGAGAACAAATGGATCAGTTCTGCTAGTAAAACCATAACAAAATCATCTTCTCAAAGTTGAGGCTGTTGTTTCTTCATTCAAAGCATGCATCTCAGACCATCCCAGAAGTTTAAAATGAAATATACAGATTAAGCTGGGTGAAATGTTAATCGTGTAAAGCAAAACTGAAGGATTTAAGTTTCACACAGCAGTATGCACCATATGCATGTTAAATATTGAAAGATAAAATTTCATCTAGCTAACTGAAAAATAGATATTAAATAAATTTAACATTAAGGAATATATAATTACAATGATGCCCCTGAATATTTGATTTACTTAATGAAAAGCTGTTTAAGAAGATGAACTTTTACAATGGAGTGAATATTATTAAAGATCAATTCAATATCATAATTTTTCTTTTATGTGTTCCACCTATCAAGACATCTTAAAAAAAAATGACAGCAGAATTGATTTACAGTAATCTTCCTAAAGTCAAAAATTTACAGTCCTCATATAAATAGTTTAATTAATATAAGCCCTTCTAAGACACTGAATGCTATAACAAGAAACAGAACCACGTTCCAAAGTGCCATCAAACAGGTCCAAGTACACTTAAGCAATGAAAACTTAATTTGATAGCAACAATAAGGTGGAAAACTATGGACCATATTAGTTACTTGCTATTAACTAGTTACTGCTAGTTACTTGCTATTTAGTTTAGGACCAAGTAGTGAAAAGCAGAAATGATAGAGCTCCCTACGTATTATTAAATAGGCTGAGACTAGTAAGTGTGCTTCATGTAATATGGAAGTTAATTCAGCGTTCTCCTTCACATTCCTTACTGGATAATGGAAAAGAATTTAGTAACATTATAAATCAGAGCTCATCTAATTGTATTTAATTCCAACTGCATTCAATAAATACCTTCTTCCTCATGTAGAAGCTTTAAAAATCCTTAGCAAATTGTAAACAGATTGAAACATGTGAGAAAGCAGTGTTTGATTTAATTTTGTTCCACCTACCTAAATCTACAGTTTACTTTGCCTACTAGAGGATTACATATCATTTTCATATGAAAAATATTACATGTTTAACTGACTACTACATTCTAGAAACACAGAGTGTATCATTCATAAAATAAACACTTTGGTTGCACACCTACTTTCCTGAAACAATTATGTTAATCATATTGTTTAGTCTTTCTTTCAAATTTACATGGTAGGCAGAATTCTAAGATGACTGCAAGATTTCTGCTCCCCTAGTGGACATTCTCTGTAATTTCCTCCTATTAAGTGTAGGTGGATCCTGTGAATACAATGGCGTATCTTTCCCTTGCTTAAATTACACTAGATGGCAAAAGTAAATGGATTTTGCAGATGTAATTATAATCTCTCATCAGCTGACTTTGAGGTAATCAGTAGAGAAATTATCCCTGGCTGTGTTTGTGACATAATCAGCTAAGCCCTATAAAAGAGGCATTAGAAGTAAATATCAGGAAGCAACAGTAGACACTCCTCTGGACCTTGAAACAACAACTGCCATGTTGTGGAGAGGGCCATGTGGCAGGGAATAATAGATGATCTCCACAAGCTCAGGGTCTCAGTCTTAAAATTTAAGGAGCTGACAATAGCCAGTGAACTTGGAAGAGAACTCTGAGCTTCAGATAAGTTTGCAGCCCTGACTGCCACCTTGATTTCCTGAAGCCTTGTGAAAACCCTGAGCAGATCATCCAGCCAAACAATGGCCAATCCTCTGCCCTAAAGAATCTGAATCTTACTTTAATCCACAAAATTTGTAATAATTTATTACATAGCAAAGATAACTAATACAACTCTTTCATCAAAAACGAGAAGATATTAATACAGCAAATCATTCATGTCTCAGGGACTTCGGTAGGACATTACAGCAATAGATCATTATTGATGAAAATATAAATACTTTAGACTTTTGAGAACTCTGAATAAAATAGAAATAGAGGTTTACAAGTAATTTTTCCTGGCATTTAAACTGCATTTTCACTGAGACTCATGAAATAATGGTCAGAATTCCAGAACATAAGTAAACATGATTTTTCAGTTTGGTGGTCTGTATAGGTGTACCCTAAATTTCTTCTGGAGTGTGTGAAAATCCCTAAATATAAACCAAACATGTGTCTTTTCAGTATATACACAAAGCATGAAATACATAGAAGCAAACTGTACTCTCAGAAGCAGAAAAGGGAAGGCATTCAGCCACTCATGCATTTGCAAATCACTTTTAAATGCTTACATATTTGACTCAATAAGGGCAATAAGGAATTTAAAAATCAGTAGAAAGAAACTTACAATTTAAAAACAGTGAACTATTGCTTGGGAAAGCAGTGCTTTCTAATCAGTTGAAGAGTTGTTTTTATTTTAGTTTCACATTCCACTTCCTATCCTTTCCACTTACCTCAAGAATTAATGTATTCAACCTCACTGAAGAAATATTACCAGATAATATTTGATTTTATGTGATTCAAATAGCATGAGAACATTCTTCTAATTTATGTTTAAGAGAAAAAACAAAATTTTGTATTGTTGGTGGTTGCTATGTATTATCAGATATGAATTTGAGCCTGGTTATTTACCAGGTCCAGAAGAGAAAGGGTCTTTCCTAAAGAAAGAGAGAAAAGAGAAAAGAATTTACTTAAAAATATATATATATACATATATGTATAGTTATAGGTATATCTATATATCTATATCTATATCTATCTATATCTATGTTCTTTTATTGCACTCACTTTCTTGCCAGTAAAAAATGATACAATCTGAGAGGAAAATTTCAAAAACAAACTGAAGGCACAGGAGAGTCAGGAGAAGCAGGCAGATATTGGAGGAGATTCCACCTTTGCATGAAGAGAAGCGTGCTAGATGATATATCAATCTAGTTGGCTTTGTCCGATGGCAAGGTGACTAGAACACCAGCAGAGGAGGGCAGCCTTACTGGGCTGAGGAGGCAGAGTTCAACATGACTGTATCAGAACAGAATATTACCCTCCCTACTTAGAACAGGTGAAGGGTTTCTTCTTTTCTTACTGATCCAAGGTGAAAACAAAGTCATCTGACCCTGGACTAATTCTGATGCTTCACAAAGGTCCTCTTCCTCCAGTTCCAGCCCCACTGGTCTCTTTTAGTGTTTCCTAAGGGCTACTTCTTGCACCCCAAAGCTTGTTTGCATGCTGAACTTTGCACCTAATTAATTCCTCATTTTCAAATCTAGGCTAGCTATCCATTTCTTTGGGGAAGTTTTGCCTGACAACTCCAATGAGGACCAGTCCACCTGTTTCATAGTATTATGCAACCCTCATTAATAAACTTACAATTTGTAATCTAAATTCATTTGGTGATCATTTTGATGAATGCTTGTGTCTCCTTCTATCTTATAATTCTTATATGATCTTGCATAGGTATAAGTGCTAAATTACTATTTCTTATATGTTTCTGTACCATTTTATCTTTTCCAACAAACATGTATTACTTCTGAACTTGTAAGAAAAATTAAGAATATTTTAGGGCTTCCCTGGTGGCGCAGTGGTTGAGAATCTGCCTGCCAATGCAGGGGACATGGGTTCGAGCCCTGGTCTGGGAAGATCCCACATGCTGCAGAATAACTAGGCCCGTGAGCCACAATTACTGAGCCTGCACGTCTGGAGCCTGTGCTCCTCAACAAGAGAGGCTGTGATAGTGAGAGGTCCGCGCACCGTGATGAAGAGTGGCCCCCACTTGCCGCAACTAGAGAAAGCCCTCGCACAGAAATGAAGACCCAGCACAGCCATAAATAAATAAATAAAAATAAATAAATATTTTTTTAAAAAAAAGAAAATTTTAAAAATCACCATAAGAGGTGGGAATATATATATTACTTCTGGATCTTAATAAGAAAGACTGAAATAGGTGGTTAAGAATTTAGAATAGAACCTACAGGGTTTATGGAGTTTTTCTATTATAGCTCAGCTGCTTTGGTGATAACATGGAGAAAAGCAGACATGTAAATTTATGGGAAATAGGGTTTCTACAACAGATGCACCAAAAAAGGTAAAAAGGCCTGGAGTTTATATTGTTGTCTCTCTCTCAAAGTTTTCTTAAAATAATCACACTGCAATATTACTTCAATTTTCTATATTTTCCTACTCATACAAAATCATAATCATAAAAAATATATTTAGTTTTATAATTAATCTGTAAAGCAACAAATAAAAAAGTTTGCCTTCTTTACCCTGTAAGTGTAGTTTAAACAGGTTTGTTTTCACCACGCATATGTATTGCATGGTGCTTCTATGTGCAAATTTTAAAGTCATAGTTTTCCCAAGAATATAACTTTGAGGTTGCTAACCAATCTAAACGTTAATTAGTTCTACACAATTGGTATTGATGAATATAAGAATAATTCACATAACCAAAAAGCATAGTTCATAGTAAAATACAAACTATCCATAAAACAAGAAAACCTCTTCAACCAACACATTCCCTCTTCATATTTCTGAGCCACCTCCTCCTAACCTTTTTAAGTCACATCCACAGATGCCAGAGTGTATTCTGCAAGATTGTAAACTACCAGTCATTAGAATTTTTAACTGTTTAAGAAGTTTTTCAAATGTCCTGAAATCTTTACATCAGTTTTAGGGAATTCAATACGACCTACTTTATTCATTAGTTCCAAAAATCAATGAAAAACTCTTTGGGTCTGCTTCAGGGTTAATGTAAACCTACAATTGCCAGAGAAATGAGTGTACTTCCTAGTTACACTGTCAGAGTGCAGTACTAATGATGCCAGGAATATCTGGTAATTGGAATGACCCATGTGTAATCTCAAAATAACTTAATGCTCAATCACATGGGTAAATGTTGTTTGAAAGGATTATTTTAATTGCTGAAAGTTCGAAATGAAAGTATGGATTTTTCTTAATTTTTTAATTTTTTTTTTATGTTTCTGGCTGCACCACGCAGCATGCAGGATCTTATTTCCCTGACCTGGGATAGAACCTGTGTTCCCTGCAAGCGGAAGCACAGAGTCCTAGCCATTGGACCACCAGGGAATTCCTGAAAATATGTATTTTAAACATAAGCATTTTAACCATCCCTTAGAACAGCTTAGAAAATGTTAAGAAATGCAAAGTTTATGAGCATTATTAAATTTTTTTCAACAGGAGACATAAATGGCGAATTTTAGGAATCCTTAACCAAGATCTTCAAAGCAAAGCAAAAACACATTCTATTTAGTTCATTGCATGGCCTCCACTTACTTAAAAAAGAAGCAATTCAAAATATTTTTCTTTTCAATTGTATTTCTTTTTAACATCTTTATTGGAGTAATATTGTTTTACAATGGTGTGTTAGTTTCTGCTTTATAACAAAGTGAATCAGCTATACATATACATATATCACCATATCTCCTTCCTCTTGCATCTCCCTCCCACCTGCCCTATCCCACCCCTCTAGGTGGTCACAAAGCACGGAGCTGATCTCCCTGTGCTAGGCGGCTGCTTCCCACTAGCTATCTATTTTACATTTGATAGTGTATATATATCCATAACACTCCTTCATTCTGTCCCAGCTTACCATTCCCTCTCCCCGTGTCCTCAAGTTCATTTTCTACGGCTGCATCTTTAATCCTGTACTGCCCTAGGATTTTCAGAATCATTTTTTTTTTTTTTAGATTCCATATATATGTGTTAGCATATGGTATTTGTCTTTCTCTTTCTGACTTACTTCACTCTGTATGACACACTCTAGGTCCATCCACCTCACTACAAATAACTCAATTTCGTTTCTTTTTATGGCTGAGTAATATTCCATTGTATATATGTGCCACATCTTCTTTATCCATTCATCTATCAATGGACACTTAGGTTGTTTCTATGTCTTGGCTATCGTAAATAGAGCTGCAATGAACACTGTGGTACGTAACTCTTTTAGAATTATGGTTTTCTCAGGGTATATGCCCAGTAGTGGGATTGCTGAGTCATATGGTAGTTTTAATTTTACTTTTTTAGGAACTCCATACTGTTCTCCACAGTGGCTGTATCAAGTTACATCCCCACCAACCATGCAAGAGGGTTCCCTTTTTTCCACACCTTCTCCAGCATTTATTGTTTGTAGATTTTCTGATGATGGCCATTCTGACTGGTGTGAGGTGATAACTCATTGTAGTTTTGATCTGCATTTCTCTAATGATTAGTGATGTTCAACATCCTTTCATGTGTTTGTTCACAATCTGTGAATCTTCTTTGGAGAAATGTCTATTTAGGTCTTCTGCCCATTTTTGGATTGGGTTGTTTGTTTTTTTTGATATTGAGCTGCATGAGCTACTTGTAAATTTTGGAGATTAATCCTTTGTGAGTTGCTGCATTCACAAATATTTTCTCCCATTCTGGGGGTTGTCTTTTTGTCTTGTTTATGGTTTCCTTTGCTGTGTAAAAGCTTTTAAGTTTCATTAGGGCCCATTTGTTTATTTATTTATTTATTTATTTTTATTTTTTTAAAGGCTCTGCTTTTTTTAATTAATTAATTAATTTATTTATTTATTTATGGCTGTGTTGGGTCTTCGTTTCTGTGCGAGGGCTTTCTCTAGTTGCTGCAAGTGAGGGCCACTCTTCATCATGGTGCGTGGGCCTCTCATTATCGCGGCCTCTCTTGTTGTGGAGCACAGGCTCCAGACGCGCAGGCTCAGTAGTTGTGGCTCACGGGACCAGCTGCTCCGTGGTATGTGGGATCTTCCCAGACCAGGGCTCGAACCCGTGTACCCTGCATTGGCAGGCAGAGTCTCAACCACTGCACCACCAGGGAAGCCCCCATTTGTTTATTTTTGTTTTTATTTCCATTTCTCTAGCAGGTGGGTCAAAAAGCATCTCGCTGCGATTTATGTCATAGAGTGTCGTGCCTAAGTTTTCCTCTAAGAGTTTTAAAGTGTCTGGCTTTACATTTAAGTATTTAGTCCACTTTGAGTTTATTTTTGTGTATGGTGTTAGGGAGTGTTCTAATTTCATTCTTTTACATGTGCCTGTCCAGTTTTCCCAGCACCACTTATTGAAGAGGCTGTCTTTTCTCCATTGTACATTATTGCCTCCTTTATCAAATATAAAGTGACCATATGTGCGTGGGTATATCTCTGGGCTTTCTATCCTTTTCCATTGATCTATATGTCTTTTTTTGTGCCAGTACCATACTGTCTTGATTACTGTAGCTTTGTAGTATAGTCTGAAGTCCAGGAGCCGGATTTCTCCAGCTCCATTTTTCTTTCTGAAGATTGTTTTGGCTTTTTGGGTTTTTTTGTGTGTTTCCATACCAATACACTATTAAATAACCAAGAGGTCACCAAAGAAAACAAAAAGGAAATTTAAAAATACCTAGAAACACATGAGAATGAAAACATCTTGATGCAAAACCAATGGGATGCAGCTAAAGCAGTTCTAAGAGGGAAGTTTATAACAATACAATCCTACCTCAAGAAACAAGAAACATCTCAAATAAATAACCTAACCTTACACCTAAAGCAATTAGAGAAAGAAGAACAAAAAACCCCCAAAGTTAGCAGAAGGAAAGAAATCATAAAGATCAGATCAGAAATAAATGAAAAAGAAATGAAGGAAACAACAGCAAAAATCAATAAAATTAAAAGCTGCTTCTTTGCAAAGATAAAAATAAATTGATAAACCACTAGCCAGACTCATCAAGAAAAAAAGGGAGAACACTCAAATCAGTAGAATTAGAAATGAAAAAGGAGAAGTAACAACTGACACTGTAGAAATACAAAGGATCATAAGAGATTACTACAAGCAACTATATGCCAATAAAATGGACAACCTGGAAGAAATGGACAAATTCTTAGGAAAGCACAACGTTCTGAGACTGAACCAGGAAGAAATAGAAAATATCAACAGACCAATCCCAAGCACAGAAATTGAGACTGTGATTTAAAATCTTCCAACAAACAAAAGCCTAGGACCAGATGGTTTCACAGGCAAATCCTTTCAAATATTTAGAGAAGAGATAACACCTATCCTTCTCAAACTCTTCCAAAATATAGCAGAGGGAGGAACACTCTCAAATTCATTCTACGAGGACACCATCACCCTGATACCAAAACCAGGCAAAGATGTCAAAAAAGAAAAGAAAACTGCAGGCCAATATCACTGATGAACATAGATGCAAAAATCCTCAACAAAATACTAGCAAACAGAATCCAACAGCACATTTAAAGGATCATACACCGTGATGAAGTGGGATTTATCCCAGGAATGCAAGGACTCTTCAATATATGCAAATCAATCCATGTGATACACCATATTAACTTATTGAAGTAGAAAAATCATATGATCATCTCAATAGATGCAGAAAAATCTTTTGACAAAATTCAACACCGATTTATGATAAAAGTCCTCCAGAAAGTAAGCATAGAGGGAAGTTACCTCAACATAATAAAGGTCATATATGACAAACCCATAGCCAACATCATTCTCATGGTGAAAAACTGAAACCATTTCCTCTAAGATCAGGAATAAGGCAAGGTTGTCCACTCTCACCACTATTATTCAACATAGTCTTGGAAGTTTTAGCCACAGCAATCAGAGTAGAAGAAGAAGTAAAAGGAATCCAAATTGGAAAAGAAGAAGTAAAGCTGTCACTGTTTGTAGATGACATGATACTATATATAGAGAATCCTAAAGATGCTATCAGAAAACTACTAGAGCTAATCAATGAATTTGGTAAAGTAGCAGGATACAAAATTAATGCACAGAAATTTCTTGCATTCCTATACACTAATGATGAAAATCTGAAAGAGAAATTAAGGAAACACTCCTATTTAGCACTGCAAGAAAGAGAATAAAATATCTAGGAATAAACCTACCTAAGGAGACAAAAAACCTGTATGCAGAAAACTGTAAGACACTGATGTAAGAAATTAAAGATGATACAAACAGATGGAGAGATATACCATGCTCCTGGATTGGAAGAATCAACATTGTGAAAATGACTACACTACCCAAAGCAAGCTACAGATTCATTGCAATCCCTATCAAACTACCAATGACATTTTTCACAGAACTAGAACAGAATATTTTAATTTATTGAAAAAGTACTTAACCTGATTACCATAACTAACAGATGCCGGTGATGAGAACATATGGTTCATTCACAATACCTAAAACTAACCTTTAAAATCCTAGTGTTTGTCTCAAATTTTTTCTATGAAGAACTCCTTTCTAGCTTTTATATCTCAAGTTTACACTGTTATATTTCATTGCCTGCTTAGAGAAAGGATCTCTTCAATGTCTTCATCAGTCTTACATTGAATAATCAGAGAAAAATGGTTGACTTGAAGTTAATAGAAAACAACTAGAAATTATCCCTTTTAATACTGGCTGCTTATTTAACTTTAATTCCATTATATTAAATTAATGTAATAAAAATCAATCATTCTAAATTGTGCCTTGTTGTAGAAGATGATGGAAACTTAAGAAAATCGATTTAGCTTTTGTGCCATTTAATATGATAAAGGTGGCTTGTGATAGCTAAAGAAGTGAAGAAAGTTCTTTGGTAACCACTAACAATAGTGACAGTGCTAATTAAAATGCAACATGATTCTAAACAACCTGTGTTAGCTATAATCTGATTTTTTGTTGGTTGAAAAGAAAAATTCCTTTGTATTGTTTAAATCACTTAATTTAGCACACTACAGTTGCATTTTTTAAAGTATATTTTAGTAGTCATATTCAGGCATATTGTTTTAATTTGTATTTAAAACAATCGAAGAGATTGGTTTTATTGGTAATTACATTGCCTAGGGAAAGATAAAATAACTGGAGATTCTGATTATGGCCTGACTTTTAATTTAGTTTATTGAGTGATATTTAAATGGAATCACAGATTAGGAAGTGATTTAAAGAATTCATTTTGTGTATTATCTTCTCTTCAGATATGAAAATAGTTAAATATGCCTTCAACATAATTATTATGCTGAATTATAGATAATAAATAATGCTTTAACAATTTATATGTAATATCAATTTAAAATATGCTAATAGTATAAATGTTGTTTATATAAATTTACAAATAATATTTTACATTTACAGATAATACTATTGGCAAGGTATACTAATCTTAATTTTTTTATATGTTCCACTTGGAATATGCACATAAAGATTTGTGGTAGAGCATCCAGGTACTTTCTTTGCAAGATCATGGTGTAGGGGTTTGAAAAAAAGAAAGGAAGAAAGGAAGGAAGAAAGAAAGAAATAAAAGATGGAGGAGGGAAATGATGCCTTTAATTTTAAAATATTTTATATTAGTACTGCCAATCAATGTTTTATTATGTCATACTTGCCTAATTTAATATTTTTTATTAATTTTTAATACATATTATAAGCCACTGCTGCTTTCCTAAGGATAGACTTATATATGTTTTCTATTTACTTACAAATCTACTTTTTTTTTTTAATGAACCTGCTAAATTCTGAACTCTTTTTTTTTTAAATTTAATTAATTAATTAATTAATTTATTTATGGCTGTGTTGGATCTTCATTTCTGTGTGAGGGCTTTCTCCAGTTGTGGCAAGCAGGGGCCACTCTTCATCATGGTGTGTGGGCCTCTCACTATCGCGGCCTCTCTTGTTGCAGAGCACAGGCTCCAGACGCGCAGGCTCAGTAATTGTGGCTCACAGGGCTAGTTGCTCCGCGGCATGTGGGATCCTCCCAGACCAGGGCTCGAACCCATGTCCCCTGAATTGGTAGGCAGATTCTCAACCACTGTGCCACCAGGGAAGCCCATAAATCTACTTTATTTTCTTTAATTTCATTATTGAAAGAATGCCTTCTAAATACCTAACCTAAAACTTCCTTTCTGATCACTTCTTACTAAATTTTGTCTTGACCTACATTGAATATAATTTCAAATTAGCAATAGTGTTGATTTAACAATCATCTGGTAATACTATTCTTATTTGCTATTGATCTTTAGCTCCATTAGTTATTAATTGACTGCTGAACTATCTAGATGTAACAGAGGCAAAGGTTCTACAGGGGACCAAAGACATCATCTTCAGTGACACAGCATGTCTTCCATATGTAACATTCTTCTCATCACAAAACACCCATAAAACATCAAATTGGGAAACTAAAGACATATTTATTGAATATATCATACACCAATCTGTAAGTTAAAGATCACATGTAAAAGGAGTTACAAAATGTAGATGATTAAAGAGAAATATCATAGAACAGAAAAATTTCATATAAAGACGCATACACAAACACAAGCACTCACATACACAAAAAAATGCTATATGAACTGAATTGTGTAGAGAGTAAAGAGAACAAGTCACATATTTTTTTTCACATTTTTGTCTGTTTTTAAAATAAACTTTACTTTCTAGAGTAGTTTTAGGGTCATAGTGAAATCGTGCAGAAGGTACAGAGGTTTACCATATACACATGCATAGCCTCCCCCATTATCAACATCCTTTATCAGAGTAATACATTTGTATATTTGATAAACCTACATTGATGCATAATTATCACCCAAGCTCCACAGTTTTCATTAGGGTACACTCCTAGTACATTCTATGGGTTTTGACAAGTGTATACTGACATGTATCCACAATTATAGTATTATACAGAGTAGTTTCACTGCTCTAAATATACTCTGCTCTGTGAATTCATTCTTCCCTGTCACCTAAACCCTGGCAACCACTGACCTTTCAACTGCCTCCATAGTTTAGACTTTTCCAGAGTTGGAATGCCTTGTCACAGTTGGGATCATACAGTATGTAGATTTATCAAATTGGCTTCTTCAACTTAGTAATAAGCATTTAAGGTTCTACTGTTTCTTGTCATTAATTGATAGCTCATTTCTTTGTAATGCTGAATAGTATTTCATTGTCTGGATGTACCACAACTTATTTATCCAAAAGCTGGTTCTTCATGCTTTGACAATTATGAATAAATCTCTTATGAATAGCCATGTGAAAGTTCTTGTGTGGACATAGATTTTCAATTCTGTTGTGGAAAACCAAGGAGTACAATTGCTGGATTGTATGGTAAGAGAATGTTTACTTTTGTAAGAAATTGTCAAACTGTCTTCCAAAGTGGGCATTTTGCATTTCCGCCAACAATGAATGAGTTTCTGTTGCTACATATCTCCACCAGCATTTGGTACTGTCAGTGATCTGAATACGGATTCTTCTAGTATATATTTACTGGTGTCTCATTTTTGGTTTAATTTCCACTTCCCTGATGAAATATGATATGGAGAATTTTTTCATATGCTTATTTGCAATCTATATATACATACAGATTGGTGAGGTGTCTGTTAAAGTTTTTGGCACATTTTTTCTTGTGTTGTTTCTTTTCTTATTGTGGAGTTTTAAGAGTTTTTTAAAATGTTTTGGATAACAATTCTTTATCAGATATATATCATGCAAATATTTTCTCCCAGTGCGGTTTACTTGCTCATTCTCTTAAGAGTATATTTTGCAGAACTAAAATTTTTAATTTTAATGAAGTCAGGCTTGTCAAGTCTTTCTTTCATGGATCATGGATGTTATATCCAAAAAAGTCATCACGAAACTCAAGGTCACTTAGATTTTCTCCTATCTTATCTTCCGTGAGTTTTATATTTCTATGTTTTGCATTTAATTCTGAAATATTTTTGAGTTAATTTTTTATGAAGGGTACAAGGGCTCTATCTGGTTCATTTCTTTTGCATGTGGGTGTCAGTTGTCCCAGCACCATTTGTTGGAAAAACTATCTTTTGTCCATTGTATTGCCTTTGCTCCTGTGTTAAAGATCAGTTGATATATTTGTGTGGACCTATTTCTTGGCTCTTTATTCTGTTCCACTGATCTCTTTATTCATTATTTTGGCAATATCACAAAGTCTTGATTATTATAAATTTATAGTAAGTATTGAAATTGGGTAGCATCATTCTTCTAACTTTATTATTCTTCTTTAATAGTGTGTCAGCTTTTCTGAGTCTTTCACCTCTCCAAATAAACTTGAGAATCTGTTTGTCAATATCGACAAAATAATTTGCTGGAAATTCAAGTAGGATTTCATTGAATCTATAGATCAAGCTGGGAAAACTGATATGTTGAGTCTTCCTATACATGAACATGGAATATCTCTCCATTGATTTAGTTCTTCTTTGATTTCTTCATCAGAGATTTGTAGTTTTTCTCATATTGATTTTGTACTTTTTTTTTAGAAATGCACCTAAGTATGTCATTTTTGGAGTACTAATGTAAATGGCATTATTGTGCTCTCAACTTCAAATTTCACTTGTTCATTGCTGGTATATAGGTAAGTGATTGAATTTTTTATATGAACCTTCTATCCTGCAACTATGCTACGGTTTATTGGTCCCAGGAATTTGTAAACTTATTCTCTTGGATTTTCTACACAATCATTTCATCTATGAACAAAAAACTTTGACATTAAAGTTTGAATTCTTCCTTCACATTCAATACACATTTTATTTTCTTGTCCTGTCTTATTATGTTAGCTAAGAATTCCAGTATGATGTTGAATAAAAATGGTAAGAAGCAATGTCCTTGCCTTCTTCCTGATCTTAGTGGGAAAACTTTTATTTTCTCACCATTAAGCATGATATTAACTGCAGATTTTGTAGCTATTCTTTAACTATTTGAGGAAGCTACCTTAGTTTACCAATAATTTTATCATTAATGAGTGTTGGATTTTATCAAATAGTTTTTCTGCATCTATTGGTATGATCATGTGATTTTTATGCTTTTGTCTGTTCATGTGATGGATTACATTAGTTGATTTTTTGAATGTTGAGCCAGCCTTGTGTATCTGGGAAAAATTCAAATTGGTGAGGGTGAATAATTATTGTGCATTTGAAATTAAGAGATCAACAATTTAAAACAATTAAGGATATATATATAAACTGCAAATCAAAAATCTATAATAGATGTACATACAAAAAAGAAAAGGGAATCCAAGTATACCACTAATGATAGTTAACAAACCACAAGAGAGGACAGCAAAAGAGGAAAGAAAAATAAAACACCTACAAAAACAAATATAAAACAATTAACAAAATGGCAGTAAGAACATACATATCAATAATTACCTTAAATGTAAACAGATTAAATGCTCCAACCAAAAGACATAGACTGGCTGAATGGACACAAAAACAAGACTCTTATATATGCTGTCCACAAGAGACCTACTTCAGATCTAGAGACAAATACAGACTGAAAATGAGAGGACGGAAAAAGGTATTCCATAGGAATGGAAATCAAAAGAAAGCTGGAGTGGCAATACTCATTTCAGAAAAGATAGATTTTAAAATAAAAACTGTTACATAATGATCAGGGATTAATCCAAGAAGAAGATATAACAATTGTAAATATGTATGCACCCAACATAGGAGCACCTAAATATAAAGCAAATGTTAACAGACAAAAAAGGGGAGATCAACAGTAACATGATAAAATAGGGAACTTTAACACCCTGCTTACATCAATGGACAGGTCATCAAGAGAGAAAATCAAAAGGAAACACAGGCCTTAAATGACACATTAGACCAATAGAATGTAACTGATATTTATAGAGCATTCCATCTGAAAGCTGTAGAATACACATTCTTTTCAAGTGTACATGGAACATTCTCCAGGATAGATCACATACTGGGCCATAAAGCAAGCCTCAGTAAATTTAAGAAAATTGAAATCATATCAAGCATATTTTCTGATCACAATGCTATGAGATTAGAAATCAACTACAAGGAAAAACTGAAAAGAACACAAACATGTGGAGGCTAAACAATATGCTACTAAATAATCAACGGATCGATGAAAAAATCAAAGAGGAAATCAAAAATACCTAGAGACAAATGAAAACAAAACCATGACAATAGAAAAGTTATGGAACATAGCAAAAGCAGTTCTAAGAGGGCAGTTTATAGTGATACAAGCTTACCTCAGGAATCAAGAAAAATCTCAATTGAAAAACCTAACTTTATACCTCAAGCAGATAGAGAAAGAAGAACAAACAGAATTCAAAGTTAGTAGAAGGAAATAAATCATAAAGAACAGAGCAGAAATAAATGAAGTAGAGACTAAAAAACCAAAAGAGAATATCAATGAAAATAAAAGCTGTTTTTTTGAAAGGATAAACAAAATTCATAAACTTCAAGCCAGACTCATCAAGAAAAAAAGGGAAAGGGGCCAAATCAATAAAATCAGAAATGAAAAAAGACACTTTACAACCAACACACAGAAATATAAAGGATTGTATTTTCTACAAACAACTATATGCCAATAAAAAGGACAACCTAGAAAAAATAGACAAATTCTTAAAGAGATACAACCTCCCAAGACTGAACTTAGAACAAATAGAAAATATAAACAGACCAATTGCCAGGAATGAAATTGAACCAGTAATTTAAAAACTCCCAAAAAACAAAGTCCTGGACCAGGTGTCTTCACAGGTGAATTCTATCAAACATTTAGAGAAGAGTTAACACCCATCCTTCTCAAACTATTCCAAAAAATTACAGAGGAAGGAACACCTTCTGAACTCATCCTATGAGGCCAACATCACCCTGATACTGACACCAGATGAAGATATTACAAGAAAAGAAAACTAGAGGCCAATAACACTGATGAACATGTATGCAAAAATCCCCAATAAGATACCAGCAAAGTGACTCCAACACTATATTAAAAGGATCATTCACCTTGATCAAGTGGGATTTATCCCAGAGAATCAAGGAGTTTTCAATATCTATAAATCAATCAGTGTGATGTACCACAGTAACAAATTGAAGAATAAAAACCATATGATCATTTCAATAGATGCAGAAAAAGCTTTTGATAAAATTCAATATCCATTTATGATAACTCTCTAGAAAGTGAGGATAGAGGAAAATTACCTCAACATAATAAAGGCCATATATGACAAACCTACAGCTAACATCATACTAAACAGTGAAAAGCTGAAAGCATTTCCTCTAAGATCAGGAACAAGACAAGTATACCTGCTCTCACCACTTTATTCAGTATAATTTTGCAAGTCCCAGCCACAGCAATCAGAGAAGTAAAAGAAATAAAAGGGACCCAAATTGGAAAAGACGAATTAAAACTGTCTCTGTTTGCAGATGACATGATACTATACATAGAAAACCCTAAAGATGCTACCAGAAAACTACTAGAGCTTATCAATGAATTTGGTAAAGTTGCAGGATACAAAATTAATACACAGAAATCTGTTGCATTTCTATACACTGACAATAAAAGATCAGAAAGAGAAATTAAAGAAACAACCCCACTTACCATCACATCAAAAATATTAAAATACCTAGGAATAAACCTACTTAAGGAGGCAAAACACCTGTACTCTGAAACTATAAGATGCTGTTGAAAGAAATCAAAGATGACACAAACAGATGGAAAGATATACCATGTTCTTGAATTTGAAGTATTAACATTGTTAAAATGACCATACTCCCCAAGGCTATCTATAGATTCAATGCAATCCATATCAAATTACCCATGGCATTTTTCACAGAACCAGAACAAATTTTTTTTCACATTTATATGGAAACACAAAAGACCCCAAATAGCCCAAGCAATCTTGAGAAAGAAAAACGGAGCTGGAGGAATCAGGCTCCCTGACTTCAGACTACTACAAAGGTACAGTAATCAAAACAGTATGGTACTGGCACGAAAACAAAAATATAGATAACTGGAACAAGACAGAAATAAACCCATGTACCTGTGGTCAATTAAACTATTACAAAGGAAGCAAGAATGGGGAAAAGACCATCTCTTCAATAAATGGTGCTGGGAAACTGGACAGCTACATTTAAAAGGATGAAATCAGAACATTCTTTAACACAATATACAAAAATAAACTCAAAATGGATTAAAGATCTAAATGTAAGACCAGATACTATAAAACCCCTAGAGGAAAACATAGGCAGACCACCCTTTAAGTTAAATTGCATTAATATTTTCTGGATCCATTTCCTAGAGTAATGGAAATAAAGGCAAAAATAAACAAATGAGACCTAATTAAACTTAAAAGCTTTGCACAGCAAAGGAAACTATAAACAAATAGAAAAACTGATGTATGGAAAGGGAGAAAATATTTACAAAGTTGCTACTGACAAGTGAGTAGTTACCAAAATATATGAACAGCTCATACAGCTCAATATCAAAAAAACAACCCAATCAAAAAAATGAGCAGAAGATCTAAAGAGACATTTCTCCAAAGAATTCATACAGATAGCCAATAGGTGCATGAAAAAATGCCCAACATCGCTAATTATTAGAGAAATGCAAATCAAAAGTACAATGAGGTACCACCTCACACTGGTCAGAATGGCCATCATTAAAACACCTACAAATAATAAATGTTGGAGAGGGTGCGGGAAAAAAGGAACCCTCCTGTACTGTTGGTGGAATGTAAATTGGTGAAGGCACTCTAGATGCTCCTTAAAATACTAAAAAATAGAATACCATAAGGTATTGTATCCAGCAATCCCACTCCTGGTCATATATCCAGAGAAAACTGTAATTTGAAAAGAAACATGCACCACAACGTTCATTGCCACATTATTTACATTAGCCAAGACATGGAGGCAATCTAAATGTCCATCAACAGATGAATGGATAAAGATGTTAAAAAAGAAAAGTGAATTTTAATTAAAAAACAAGTAAAAAAAAATAGATGTGGTATACATATATTCAATGGAATATTTCTCAGCCATAAAAATGAATGAAATCATGTCTTTTGCAGAAACATGGATGGACCTAGAGATTATCATACTAAGCGAAGTAAGTCAGACAGAGAAAGACAAATATACATTATTGTTAATATGTGGAATCTAAAAAAATGACACAAATGAACTTATTTCCAAAATAGAAATAAACTCACAGACATAGAAAGCAAACTTATGGTTACCAAAGGGGAAAGGGCTGGGCAGGTAAATTAAGAGTTTGGGATTAACCTAACTTATTACACTGTAATAAATATAAAATTGATAACCAACAAGGACCAACTGTATAGCACATGGAACTATACTCAACATGTTGGAATAATCTATAAGGGTAAAGAATCTGAAAAAAATATGTATATACATTTATAGATACATATATATGTACATATATATATATATAAAACTGAATCACTTTTCACTGAAACTAACACATTGTAAATCTAATATACTTCAATTAAAAAATAAATAAATAAAATAAAATTTGCAAAAAGTAATAAATAAATAAATGTGGGTAGAATCAACAAATTTCTAAGAAAATGTAAATGATCAAATCTGAGGTAAAAAATAGAAAATTAAAATATTCCTATAAACTTAAAAAATTGAATCAATAAGTTAAATTCATTTTCAAATATAATTGCCAATCACACTGCTTAATGATGAGTTCTTTTAAATATATAGTGAAGAATCAATTCAAATTTTACACAAACTCAGAAAAAAATTGGAAAGTAGAGACAAGAAAGATTTAAATAAAACTATACATTAAATATTAATGTTTAACAGAAAATCATAAATGTCAATTATTAAAACTTACCTCTCATCTCCCTATGATAATTATATCCAAAATGGACTTAATGTAGAGTATTTTGTAGTGAAATATTTGACACACACTCACTACATATATCCACACATATAGATGCCATCAACGATCTGGTGGAAGCATCCTGATGCCAATGATGTATTTCTGTATGTGCTTTTCAATACTCTGTGTAGGGTAGAGAAGATGTGTCACTCCCATGCCTCTTCAAGGAAGGACTTGTTAACCTAATTGCTTAGAGCACTGTTAGCAGATATTTTGTAGCCATCAGCCCCTTGAGGAATTGCCTCCACTGCAGAAGCCACTGTGCTCAAGGCCACATCACATTCTTTTAAGGTTTTCCCCTGTCAGAAGTCTGAGGGACCATTTTACTTTCACAGGTTTATGTGAGGTCAGTAGAAACTGTTGCAGCTGCATTGCTGCTCAGTTTCTCCCTCTGCCCAATCCTGCTTCCTCTCGTCCTTTCCATAGGCTTAATGAGTATTTGTACATTAAACTTTTGTCAAAAAATATGCTTCCTCAAAATCCAAACATCAACATTATGTTTGAGTAAGTGAGCATAAGATGTACATAAATATATCCCTATATAAAAACTGCAGTAAAATTAGGAATAGATTCTTTGAACTTTCCCTACCTTCAGAATTTAAAAGAGCCATCCAAGAAATGTATGTATTTGAGACAGACATCAAATCTAAAATACTCTCTGTTATGAATAAGGGCTTTGATGAAAGGATACTCTTGTTAGAAATTGTATTAGAGAAATGATGGTAGCATGGGAAAGAGACTCCTCAATTTCAAGATACTTGATTTATAAGATTTCATCTGGAAAAAAAGAACTGATTTTCTTATAAAAGGAGTAAAATATTAAGTAGTAAGGATATTTTCAAACATCATCCCTTTTGCTATATACAAAAAAAACTCCAGCTAGTATTAGACAGAAAAAAACTCTAGGAATAGATCCTTATTTTTTTTTTTAATTACACTTTTGAGATTAAATGTTCAGTCATCACAAACTTTTATTCCATGCCATGATTTCCAATACATTTCCTGATCTAAAAGTAAATTTATGTTGAACATACCATATATTTCACTAATATACATTTAACATATGAAATTTACATTTTAATTTAAAATATAATTATTTTGAAATGTATAATATTGGCTCTTACAAAAAGAAATGTATGTTTGTAAAGGCACGTGATTAAAAATTAAACTAGCTGATACCTTCTAAATTTGGCTTTTAGGAATAAATACTTCAAGAGAAAGTAAGCAGTCAGGAAAGGAAAGCAATTTTTAAAATAAATACACTGAGTTAGAGTAGTGTAATATGCACTATAATCTTCTATATTACCTAAATTCCTATGTCCAAAAAATTAAACTAGTTTTACACAAAATTTCAGAGGCCAGATGATTTATGCAAAAATTATGACATGCAAAAAAAGTACCTATTCTAATATTTGAAATTGGATTTTCTTACTTCAGTGTAGTGCTCTTGACTTTATCCCATGTGTGAAAAAATAGTAAGTGGCTGGGGATAAGTATGGTGAAAAGCTGAGAAAACTGGTATTCTCCATCAAATATTGAGATATATATGCTTTAAGATGAAATTGCCATGAAGATTGACATTTTTAAAAAAGTATTTCTCTTTTTTTCCTCATAGATAATTTCAGTATCTATTGTATTCCCACAAAGTCTCTAAATTATTTTTGCCTATTTACTTAACTTTTCCTTTGGGCTATTTTAGTAAATTGTTCGATCAACTTAAACATGTTCTCAGATATTTCCAGAAGCCAACAATATGTAAATGTAATAGATGGGTGGCATAATTACCACCCATTTTGTCCTTTAGATTACTGCAGTCCTTTTAAATGTATGCACCAATTTTTAGGGTTTTCTCATTTAGTTTTACTTAAATGATTTTTCACAGATTGGCAATAAATCATAATTCTTTTTTATTCTTCGTGGTGTCAACAAAATAATGCAGCTATTTATATCAATACAAAATATGTAGATATGTAATTAGAAAGTGATTTTAATTAGTGTCTTGATTGCTAATAACAATAAGCAGTCAGTTGATGACATAATGTATCCCAATACAATTCTAACAATTGTTAATAGAATACAGCTGCAATTAATCATTACAAATATGACTTTACAGGTAGATCCCACTTTTGATACACAAAATACTCTTTCTCAGAGATTTCCTTTATAAAAGAAAAATTTGGAATAAATGTAACATGTGGAGTACAAAAGTAGAAACTTCACTTCCTGGTGATCATTATTTTAATTGGTAAAACACCATTTTTAGTTATAATATTTACCATCAAGAGAAAAATAAGGGGCAGATGAAATTTAACATACATAAAATTTCTTTACTTGCCAACAAATGTGTACCTCAACTCAAACATCTGTTTGTGCTATTTTCTTCTTTTTGGCACTTGTTCATGTGTGTGAACATGTAATTTAAATTAATTGATAATGTTTTTAAGAAAAAGCTTAACTATTTCAAATGAATTGAGGCTTTAGAGAAATTGTGTGATATTTTAGATGAGTGCTGTATATTAGGGAAGATCTCAGAAAAAAATTTTAAATGTTCATATGTCTTGGAGATGATAAGAGTGTATTAAGTATATGTATGGCCCACTGTTGTCTGGAAAGTATTAGTAGTATTTGTGTGGAGTTATGATTTCAGTTTGATAAGAAATTTTAATGTTTTTCAGTAGTTGTTTGCCATGAAATCATCCTAAAGACGATAATGTTACAATAAACTTATACTTCATTTGAATCTTGAATAATAGGAAGTGTTTTTTTTAATCATTTTGTTAAAATAAAGAAAATTTACTTTTAAAAATCAGCTGTTTTTAGAAAGAATATATTCAAACTATATCCTGTGATTAATGAACTTCAAAATTTTCATAAGTTCAGCATCAACAATATTATTCAATGAAAGATATTACTTTGAATGATATTTCTTTAAAATTTTATGATTCTGAAATACTCAGAAACAATTATTAAATTCATCAAAACATTATTCCAGGTAGACATTATGGAAGTTTCCTCATTTACTGTCTCTCAACTCTGCAGCCTCCCTCCCCCAGCCATGACAGATACCTTCAAAATATGAGTTCGTTGATGGTTCCAAGGTAGGGGTTATTAATAAACAATTTTGGATTTTCTGGAATTTATTTCTAAATCAACATTGATTTATTAATTATTCTGAAACTTTTAGCTTATTATCCTGTCTATTTAGTGAATAATTGATTCTCTTTTTAAGTGGTGAGTGCCCTTAACGAGTTCTCCACTCCTTCCTGGGCACACAAGAAGAAGACTTTTGGGCTTGCCTGGTGGCACAGTGGTTGAGAGTCTGCCTGCCAATGCAGGGGACATGGGTTCGAGCCCTGGTCTGGGAGGATCCCGCATGCCGCGGAGCGATTAGGCCCGTGAGCCACAATTGCTGAGCCTGCACGTCTGGAGCCTGTGCTCCGCAACGGGAGAGGCCGCGATAATGAGAGGCCCGCGCACCGCGATGAAGAGTGGCCCACACTTGCCGCAGCTAGAGAAGGCCCTCACACAGAGATGAGGACCCAGCACAGCCATGAATAGATAAATAAATAAATAAATAAAAGAAAACTTTAAAAAAAAAAAAAGAAGACTTGCATTTATGAGGAACACATTACTTAGGTTTTTATCTTTTCACCATTTTGAGGGTCTCCTAAAGATACACTTCAACAATGACAATTTGTCTTGCAATATTTCACTTCCCTGTCTCCCCGTCACTCCTCACAGCCTCATTCTCATCCACTACCATTCCATGTAAGTATCCTTGAAGGAACTGCTGGCACAACAGGTTTGGGGTCCAGGTCATTGTTAGTGTCCAGCTGGAGAGAAAACTTCAACTGAGCTCCTGGAATACTTTATTTCCTTGGCCTTCATACTTCCCTAGAGGATTTTGCTTTATCTATTTTCTCATTTAACTTCCTTTCTGCTAAATTCCTGTTTACTGAAGGAGATAATTAGCTCTAGGTGATTATGATAATTTTGTCTTCACTCTCCAATAGGCACACACACAAAAAAATACTTAGCAAACTGTTTTTTTGCACACGCTTTATGAGTAGCTTCTGTTATTAGGATGTTTTAGATTTGTGTATCTATTCCCAGAATTTCTGCTTAACCTAACCATCTGCTTCTCTCCAAATTAGGAGTAAAAGAAATGTCAAGATTACCGTCTGCTTAATTTTTTTCTCTCTTGTATCTCATTTTCACAAAACTTTTTGTTTGGTCTATGTGAGGGGAGAATGGGCAAGATTAAGAGCTAAGGGATTTCTCTTTGCCTTTCCTTGCTTCTCAAATCCACTTGGGAAAGTAAGCAATCATCTGCATTTACATCTGTTTTCTGCTTGGATTATTGTGATATATAGATACACATAATAGGTGTAGACAGAAATATAGCTATAGATGTAGATAGATAAAGAGATACAGCGATACAGGTTGTAATCAGTTAAATTTCATTTTTCTTTTCACTTTTTTTTTCAGTTTTTAGCAATGTTGAGTAGCCTTTATTTTGTCTGGCATTACTCTGCAACACAAGCCATAATTTAGTGGTGAATTTGGACTTACAGAACTTTTATTTAACTAGACTCAAATCTCTTAATTTCTTTCTTATGCGAATTATGTTTTTAATTCTGTACGTCAATACAGTTTACAAGTACCTAAAGAACACCCAAACAATATGTCTATAAAGCAAAACTGAGTTTGTTCTTATTGCCACCTTGACAGAGTCCTAGTAACACCTCAAAGCAGGAAAGGCAAAGTCACAATAATTTTGAAGTTTTGAGTCTTGTTTAAATTACGTCTCTCAACACATGGACTTGGTTAAGCTTGGGTGAAAACCATGATATGATAGTTGAGCATTAGTGGATATAGCAAAGTAAAGATTTTGACCTGAGTATTTCAAAAAGTCTTGGGGAGTCACTTGATGCTCTCTTTTGAAAACAGAAAAGTTTAATGTTTATTCAATGGGTTTTTCAGAACAATGACATTATTTGCAACTTGTATCTCCCTTGACAAGTGTTCCTTTAAGTAGTAGTATAATGTCGTATTGATGAAGATAGTACAATAAGAAATTTGTGATGGTAGAAACTGAGGGCTCTGTGGCTGTAGATGGTTTTGATGATAATAATACATTGATTTAAAGAAAGCCATATGATGCTTAATTCTCACATTTTTAGTAGCTAAATTAATGTTATTACCTTAGTATATCCTGTGTAATGGAGCCTTTAATGAAAATAATAGAATTATAAAATAGAACTTACAATTAAAAGGGAATTTAGCAATCTTCCTTCCAATTCAGGAAAATGTTCTGCCAAATTCTTGACATGTGATTGTCCAGTGCTGGCAAAATAAAATAATCCTGCCAACAAAGTTCCCTTCATGTGAATATTGAAGAGAGATGGAAAACAATTTAACGTTAAATAAGCATTATCAATGTGCGTGCATGTAAGTTAGCACAAAAATGACTACAAGTCTGGATGGAATTTCACACAAATTAAATAGTAAAGTGGAAGAAAGAAAAATTAAAACTCCTCTTATCTCCTTAAGAAACAAATAGATGTACCTAATGATTGTCTCCTCTGTTGATTATGAGAAGGTTAATTTCAACGTTATATATACATGGTACCAAGAGTCAAAAAGGCTACAACTCTGCATTGTAAAATCAAATCTTTGGTCCTCTTATCTGGTCTATTCTGCTTTCAAGGAGATACCCTACAGAGGGATGAATAGGGATGCAGCTGCTGCCTCACTCCTCAAAGAAAGCATTTTCATTTTACCCTTATACAATCCTTCACTTCAATGCTTCCTTCCTTCTTTCCTTTATTAATATATGACTTCCTCTCACCTATTTTGCTATAAGATCCTGTACACACACAACTTATCATTTTTAATCTTGAATTATGGTTTATTTATTTTTGTCTCTCTCCTTTAACTAGACTGCAAGTTCATAAAAGAGGAATTCTATTTTATTCTTGGTTTACTAGCCAACATCTAGTGTGTACATGAAAGATATTTGAATTCTTTTTTTGATATAAGTAAAATTTTATTAATATTCCTATTAAAATGTCATGTTCAGAACAGAAAAGATTGCTCCAGTGCAAAGTATGGACCTTAGTTTTTGTACTTCACACACTTTACTAAAATTTCCAGGCTTTTGGAAATATTGATTTTTCTACTGCCAAGAGCATCATGAATGATTACGCTCTTGCAGCTGAGCATGCTTACCCCATCTTTTTAACTTCTATTTGCTTGCATTAGCATGGACTAATACATTTTTCACTAGAAACTGCATCTAATACTCATTTCATACTTATTTTTGCTCTCTTAATGGTTTTTCTGTTTTGAGACCCAAGCAATCCAAGGATGCGGTAATTGTATAAATGGAAGATCATCAGTGTGATGCACAAATCATTTTTGATCCAATGTTATAAATGTTTAATTTCCATGATTTCTGACATGACTTCTCCACTAACACAGCTTAATTGCATTTTTAAGGGCAGCACCATATATTAACTGGAGTAGAAGTACTGTCTTTTAAATTAGAATCTCCCTCCACATAATAAGAAAGATTTAGAAGCTGCAAATATCTTCAAACCATTTTTTAGTTTGAAACTGCTCAGACTTTTTACTTAGGCTTTGCTTGAAATGAGTATTTACAGCATGGTTTGGTCAGCTATTCTGCTGGGTTTGTAGAGCAGAAAAAGGCTAAAATGTGTGGAGACATGGCTTTCAGTTGGAGCAACTGAAAAGTAACAAGAACAATTGGAAAGAAAATGAGACACAGTCAAAACAAGTTACAATGTCTTAAAGCCTTAGAGAAAATACACCTTTGAGACAATTTTCATTTGAAAACAAACTACAATACCATGCAATTTTCTCATATTCACTTGTGTGTTTTTTTAAACCATGAAATAACACAGACTTCTGAACTGTTAATGAAAGCTAATATGTTTTCTAACATCTCTGAATAAAACTTGAATAAAATATATAGAGGGTAACTTGCTGAAAAGAGGAGTGTACTTATATTAAATAAAATTGTACAGAATATTAAATTAGAATCTGTAAGTAAACAGATGCTATGAATGAAGCACAGAAAATGTATGTATTAAAACTTTTTTTTCTAAGAACAATAAAAGATTATTGCAATGTGAAATATATACTGTGACTTATGTGAGATTTTAGAGGGAGGTGTTTTTGGATCTCTTTTTGTTATTAAATTTCACCAGTCCATTTTAGAGAAAGTGCACCATTAATCCAACTCACTGTAATTTTTAATTTTAAAATGATTACTTATATCTGTTTCAAATGTATGGATAGGTTAAAATAGCCTTTTTCACATTCTGCTTAATTACAACGTGTGTACTGATACTATGCTTTATGTTAGTCTTCATTGTTAAAGCAAAATAAATTCAGCACATTTTATATATGTTCTAAAGTGTTTTGTCTGATCCTGTGTTCAACCAATTAAAAGTTATTGAGAACTAAAAGTGCATGATGTTTTACTAGAAACTGTAAAGAAAGCATGGAAAGAATCTGGATAGACATATAAAGAATGGATTAAAAATATCTTGTGCAGTTTTCACATTCATACACAGTAAACACCTAGGGGCAAAGATCCAGAACTGGATTATGTGGCAGGTATATTCACAAATTTTTAGATTTCTCTTAATTGTTTTGATATATTTTATTGTGACATCTTCTAATTAACATTAAAAGAAATTTTCTCCACAATGTGTTTTTATTTAACATTATCTTTCAATCTTTCTCTCTACTTCAGCCAATAAACCTATTATTCATAAGACAAAAAATTTGAAACAAAATGGACAATCAAATTAGAGAAAGTTATTTAATTCATAAACAAGATCAATTAGGTCTTTTCAAATTCCACTTTTGTTTATCAGTATATTAAATAATGAAGACATATCCATCAAGAAACTGTAATGCACATATGTACACAACTTTAGATCCTATAAGAAGTTAATGCAAGATCCATTTCAATTGTACTAGCCAGGCGAGTAGAAGTGGTACAGTTAAATTTGGAATCAAGTGTTAAGTGAAAAAAGAAAAATCATTAGAATTGGATTAGCTGGGAATGGTTTCTTCATGATCTGAAACTCAAAGGGTGAAATATGATTATATGAGGATAATATTTCAGATTTAGGTTTGGCATAATCAAAGAAATGGATGCTCTGTTTTATTAAAATGAAATTTGTAGATCACTAGGTATCATGCACACATATATACACAACCATACTTTATATTCACTCTGTTTCATATATATTTAAATTCATATACATATGAATACATATATTACAAACCATTTGTTTTGAAGTGATACCTTACAAGTGAAATGTTTGTTGAGTATAATACTTAAGTTTCGAATCAAAGTTTTTTCAGACAACATTTCAGAATATGTTTTCTTTTTAAAAAATGATCCAGGGATTATGTAACAGTGGGCACCAGTACCCTAGTATAGATAGGGAGTAGTAAGAATAGATGAGGTGTTGTTTTAGGGGATGGGAGCAAAGACATTTTGATGATGAGGGGTGGATTATCAGTGAACTTTAAAAGCAGCTGAGGGATTCAGACATGAAATTATAGATAAGCAGAGATCAATATAGATTCCTGATTATAGTGGGGGAATGAAGAAAAAAAAAACCTTTAAGAATATAAGATTAGAAGTGGCATTTGAGGAAAGATTTGGTGAGTAAATGTCAAGAGCCAGGGATCCCTAAGAAGAATAGTTTCAGTAAAATCAAAACTTCCCCTAGATTTGGCCATTATGCATTTAGAGTGAACTAGGACAGCCACATAGAAGTGTATCATAAGTAGCTAGAAAAATGGAATGAGACCTTCAGTGAATTTCATGGCGAAAATTTCCAAAACAGTGAAATAAAGTTCTAACACTGCCTCCACCGCACCAAAAAAACACAAAAAACAAACAAACAAAAAAAACCTGACAAAGTGTGAGAACTGATTATTTCTGTGATTAGGTTAAAACATAATTATTGTAGCACAGTATGTATAAGGGTCTCATGTAATCATCTCCAGGTATACTTCTTAACAGAAAGAGATGCATTTCTAAGAACTTTGAGTAAATATTAGATTTTACTTCTTGCCAATATTGACATATTTCTCAGTCCCTTTTACTTATTTACCAAATAAATTAAACACATGTACACATGCACAATGTTCCATTACACTTTACAAAACACTAGTTTATTTTAGGTGAAAGTTTATGATTGATAAATCATCAAGCACAAGGCCCAGTGCTGTAGAACTTGATTAAAAGCAGATCCATTATTTTAGGCAATTCAAAAAGCAAAATCAATTAAAGATCACATTAATATTCATGTGAGTCAATATAATTTAATAGATAAACACAGGGTTTTTGATTCAGGCAAACATTGTTTCAATGACTACTGTGTCACTTGCTACTGTTCACTTACTAGATATGTGTCATGAACCAATTATTATGAGATACCAATGTTTTACATCTTAAATATTCTTTAAATATTAGTTACTATTGTCAATAACATTATAAAATTGACTGTGTAAATATTGGTGTTCAACCTTAAATGTGAAGTATATATGAAATAAGTTAGATACTCAAAAATTAGACTTTTGTTTTGTTTCTTAAAAAAACATCAAGATGCATAATACCATCTACTGTCAAGGATTAGTCAGGGATGAGAGAAAAAGAAACATTTGAATATACTAAAACCTTTTATTAAAAAGTTGGATAATTATAAAAAAGCAAGATGGATTATCAAAAAAACTACTTAGGTAGGGCATCCTAAGGGGAAAATTTCATCTTTCAGTAGATTGAGGAGAAAACAGAAAAAAAATAGAGAAAATTGCTTATGTAAAGCAATCCACACAAGTAATTAAAATCATGAGATGAACTGAAATGAATAAAAATAGTGGACATATATAGTAACTTGACTCACAAATCTCAGAGAATACTATCTCACAAATGAGACTCCAAATCCAAATGGCTTCATGGGTAAACTCATTCAAGAATTTAAGAAAAAAGATTATACTAATATTACATAAAATACTTCAAAGGATAGAAGAGGGTGCATTTCCCAACCAATTTTATGAGGACAGTACAGTCCTGATATCAAAACATGAAAAGGATATTAGAAGAAAAGAAAATAATGAGTCAATATCTTTTATGACTATAAATATAAACATCTTAAGCACAATCTAGCAAATTGAATTTAGTAACACATAAAGAATAGTACTTCATGGGAATTCCCTGCTGGACCAGTGGTTAGGACTCCATGCTTTCACTGCCAAGGGCCCAGGTTCAATCCCTGGTAGGGGAACTAAGTTCCTGCAAGCCACGCAGCCGAAAACAAAAACAAAAACAAAACTTAAAAAGAATAGTACCTCATGTCCAAAACAAGTTTATTTCAGAAATGGAAGGTTGAATTAAGTTTTGAAAAATTAACGAAAGTAATTTATCTATGTTATACAGCTTTTGTTTTGTTTTGTTTTGAAATGTTGTCTTGACTCAGTTTTGAGGCCCAAGTATAGGCTAGTCACCTCCATTCTTAAGCAGCTGATTAAGTCTACACCCCACTTCCCTTATCAGCATCTGACAATCAATTGTCTTTATGCATCCTCCCAAATCATCTCTCTCACCAGAGACCTGACAACTAGGAATAGCTCTCATGCCTTGGAGGAGGGGGAAATTATTCTAATGAGTCAACTGACAGGGATACTGCAAAATCTAGATAATCTCAAATTGCCCGTCATACATAAGCTGCTTCCTGTCATCTTAACTTGCTGCTACCCTGTCCCCAGGTGCATCTCCTTGTGTTGCTCTAACAGGTGGCCTTATCTACATGTAAAGAGTTCTGCTTTTCAACTATGTAAGTGTCAGTGTGTTGTGTCATGGTATCAAAAGAGTCTTTAAATCTTATAAAGCCTCACATTAGTATTGTCAGTTCAATGTTTAGTAGAGCCACTGATAATACACATCTTTGTTTTGATTCTAAACTTAGGGCAGAAACACTTAATTTTAACATTTAAGTCATATGCTTATCGAAGATTTTTTATAAACATTGTGTCTGTGTTTAAGTGACATCTCTTCACAGTTTGTGAAAGTTTTTATCATAAATGAGTGTTTTAACTCATTTAACTCATGATAAAACTTTCACAAACTGTGAAAGAGATGTCACTTAAATACAGCAGAAACTTAACACACCATTGTAGAGCAATTATACTCCAATAAAGATGTTTAATACATACATAAATAAATACATAAATAAATAAATAAATAAATAAATAAATAAATAAAATAAACGAGTGTTAAATGTTTCCAAATACTTTTTTGCATCTAACACAATGGTCATGTATTTTCATTCTTCTTCATTTTGTTAATGTGGTTAAATTGTATGGACTGTAAAGAAACTAAAAGAGTAAGATACTATGTTATTAAAGAAGAAATAGTTAAAAGGAAAAGGACCAAAAGTACAAAACACCCACTATCCATAAAAAACATGAAAAGAATGTCATTATTAAAATGAAGAAACTGTTCATCAAAAAACACTAAAATTGTGAATCAGTAATTCACAAACTAGGTAAAATATATCTGTAATACTATATTGGAAAAATGAATCTTTTTTGATGTTTCAGAATTTAGCTAATTAATACTCTTATTTTTCAATTTTTTAAATTTTTATACAAATTTTAAAGATTACTTTCCATGTACAGTTGTTACAAAATATTGGCTATATTTCTTGTGTTGAACAATACATCCTTGAACCTATCTTTCACCTAATAGTTTGTACCTCCCACTCTCCCATTGCATTGTATATATATATATATATATATATATATATATATATATATATATATATATATATACCACATCTACTTTTTCCATTCATCTGTTAATGGATACTTAGCTTGCTTCCATATCTTGGCAATTGTAAATAATACTGCTATTAACATTGGGGTGCATGTATCTTTTTGAATTAAACTCTTATCCAGAATATATAAAGAACTTCTCCATTAAAGAAGGTAAATATCCCAACAGCAATGTCTGCAAAAGGTTTGAAATGGTGTATTACAGAAGAAGATATTAACGTAGCCAACAGATCTATGACAAGAAGATCAAGTTTTTTTTATTATTAGGGAAATGAATATTATGACCCACGTGAACTATCACTACTGTGTTGATTGGTTTCTCTGGGAAGCAGACATCAAGAGGATGGTTGATGTATGAAATTTGTTGGGGAGAATTCCTGTGAAAGATCAAGGGTAAAAGAAGCAAGTAAAATTCTTAAGGTTGGAGTGCAAATCTGTGAAATGAGCAGGGCAGAAATTGAAGATCAGGGAGGAAGAAACTCAGACTGCAAGGAGCCCTGAGAATGTTTTAGCCAGCTCAGTGAAGAGCTCCAGCGCAAATGTTGCCCATAAAGAAATCCTGCACTTCTGAGAAGTGGCAAGATATTGTGGCAATGTTCGGCTCCATCACTGACTGAACACTGGCCAGAAAAGTGCATGGTCTCAGTTCAAAGTCTAAGGCAGATAATATGGACAACTGCTGTTAGCCTACATTCCCTGTGTCAGGTTCTTTAGTACCAAGTCTATTATACACATAAACCCATCACAATGGCTACAACTAAAACAATTTACAAAAACAACTATTGACAAAAAGATTGGATTCTCACACATTGCTGGTGGCAGTATAAATTGGCATAATGATTTTGTAAAGCTATTTGACAGGATCTATTAAAGTTAATCATATGCCTATCTTTTATCCCTGAGTATATATGTACCTAGGTATCAATTCCCAATGAACTGAGAACATTTGCCAAAAAATGATTTGTACACAATATTTATAGTAGCATAAATGCTAAACATGGTAAATCTAGATGTTCATTAGTGATAAATACATTTTGGTATATTCATATAATGGAATATTGCACAGCAAGAATAAATGTTTTACATAATAACATATATGAATCTTACTATCACTATGTTGAGTGAAAAGTGTCAGGTGCCAAAGGGTACATAGTGTATGATTTGATTTATATGAAATTCAAGAACAGACAAGCAGGTCAGCTTTCAGAACTAGTGACTCAATCACTATGCTGACATCCTTCTCTGAAATAATGCAGCTTCTTCAGTAATAGCACCTTTTTGTCTATGAACATTTTCTGAACACATCACATCCTGTATTTCAGATGTGCCAATTTGAGCTCTGTCTAGAAGAAATTTCCCAGTCTTATTACTATCCCACTACTCCTTGCTTGGTTACATTATTTTAGTCCTAAAAACGTTGATTTAAAGTTAGTTCATTTGGCAAAATTTATAGGGTAATATACTCCTCCTATACGTCCTCTAGCAAAAAATTGTGAGATCTTGTTCTAAGCACTTTATATATATTATATCAATTGGCCATCACACACACACACACGCACACCTACTGTCTAGTTATTATTGTCATTACTAGTTTACATATAGGAAAACTAAAGCATAGAATAATAAATAACACGCAAAACAACATACATTTTTAAAATGATGAATGCTTTGTTATTATTTCTTTTAACATTTCCTTGTATTTCTCTAACCCTCTCTCTCACTCACTCTTATATTCAGTCTCTCCCACTAACTCTACAAATATACTATAAGATATTAGGTATTAGAGATTTTCCTAATGCTTTATTGTACCGACACTTGCTATCTTCAAGTGTCTCACGTGTATTAAGTCTGCATTAGCTATTTAAATTTCAGTGAATATGCTCAGTGAATAAAAGTCAAATGACTTTATCTTAACGGATAGTAATATATGAAATTGTTTACCTACTTCCAAGAATTCACACTAAATGCACGAGTTCCTGGTTTGTATGTCTTTCTTGTGATCCTATTTGAGATTAATGTATTTAGTTTCTATAGTCTTTACTTTAGTAATAGATCACCAATATATTTCTGTCAGAGATACTTGGTAAAAGAAGAGAGCACTTATGAAGTGATATCCAGGGACCAAAGATACAATGGTTAATGTGAAAGATAATTATAATTACATTCTATTATACCATTGGTTAGAGTGCTTCTCTGAATTAAAAGTATCATCATTCATTGGAGCTTATCATTACAGAAATAAATTAGATAACTCTCTAGAACAAAATGATTTTAAAGAAAAGGTCAAACTTACTGGTAGCTAAAATTACATATATATAAAGGAAATTATTAAGATTTTTATACACATATCTACATAAATATTCATTCAATAATTTGTTTTGCATATCCCTTTAAATATTCTATTCAAAATATTAGCTAAGACCTTATTAATTGTATATTAACTAACTTACATTTTTAAAAATCCTCACTTTTCTAAACATAGTATTGACTAATTTACTCAGAAATTTTCCCTTACTGACTTAGTGTTGTAATTCCAAATTAAAGTATGCTCAAGGTCTTCCTGTTTTTAGGTAATCTAATATTTCTCAGTATTTTGTTTACAAGTGCTAGTATTATTTTATCTCCAAGCTATTGCTGTCATTTTCCATTAAAGGCTCACTTGCAACCAAAATAAGAAGAGAGAAGGACTTTACTTTACTCTGATACTTGTTGAAAATTTTTAAGAAAAATTTAATTTTGTAATTTTATAGAATGTTTCATTAATATTTAAACACTGGAAATATCAGATTTAAAAATATCTTTTTAAGCTTTAAATTGACATGTGCATGTATGTGTGTTTCATTAATAAATGACACATTAAGCATTTTGATATTAATATAATTAATATTATATAATATAATATATAATATAAATTTAATATAATATAATTTTGATATTAAGTTACAATAAAATTATGGTAAACTTTAAAAAAATAAAAATAAATTTTTTCATATATTACTATAAATGCACACATACATGTGCATGTATGTGTGCTTCATTAATAAATTACATATTAAGCATCAGAGAACAGCAACATTCTTAATTAAATGACTGCAGATGGATGCTGATAGCTTAAGCCATTGAAACATAAAATGTTACTTCAAAACTGCTAAGTATTTCACAAATTGATGGGCACTGCTGAAGCAATGTTCCTCTTGTGAAATTATTGTATATACTTAGTCTTATCACACTGTTGTGAATAATGAAATACAACTTTATAAAGAGTATCAGTTTAATACTTGAAAAACCCATATACTTTTCTCTGGTTATTACCTTTAACTACTGTGTGAACATGTTTGGGGAATTATCTCTCCCATATCAATTAATTCCAAGTTTATTTATTTTAATGAATATAGGTTGTTTTTCTTTGGGAGAACTGAAAGCACCTAATCATAGGTATGTCTGATTCTCAGACATACCTATGATTAGGTGGCTAGTGAGAATACTATTGGACAAAGAAAAAAATGCCAGACACTGCAATTAATTATATTAATGTTTACCAACTGTAAATAAAAGCAACCACGGCAGCTGAGTTAGTATTGTGATTTCCATTAGTGTGGGTTTGGTACCAATATTTAAGTTAATCTTACCTTTTTGGTAAAGTAGCTAATACGTTGTCAATGCCAAATTGTAAGTACATAGATGATTCATTTTGAGCATATTAAACAATGAATTAGAATTACTATATCTGGTGTCTTGTCCTTTTTATTACAACAGGTCTGTCCACCAAATTTAATCAAATCAAATGATCAAATTAACATTACTGCCTTGCAACATATATTGGTTTTGGTTCAATTTAATACAACTGAATTTAATTGATACTCATTAAGAATCTATCTGTAATTGTACAATTAAACATATGGAGATACACAAAAAATAATCTATGCCTTATATTTCTCATTCAAATCTTGCATTGATTTCATGTTTTAATAACAAAGATAATTGGGCATCTCTGATGTAATACATACTGGGCAGAGTTATTACATTTTATTTGATCACTATGAACACAAGTTCCTAGAATGTCTTTTGAATAATAGTCGATGTGTAAAATGGTTCCATTCTCAATTAGAAAATAAAGACATAGGCATCTTGTATCAGGTACCTTTCTAGGAAGAGTAAGGCATCTCAAAGGACCTGTGCTTTTTTAACTAGGGCTTACTCAATCGTAGGTAAATATGAATGGATCCTCCTGTGGGCAAAAATAAAGAAGAACTTGGAGATCTGGGACACTATTGAATAAGAAAGATACTTCACAAATAAATTGTTTTATGTTTTCTAATAAATATCAACAAAGAAATGGACCAGTAGACATTACTCCTAACCTAAGTATTTTGAACAAGGCAAAAGTCTCTACAGCTTTGATAACAAAAACCAAGCTCAGGAGCAAAAATTCTCTGGGTAGCATATGTTAAATGCACTAAAGTGAATATCTCTCAAATATCTGAGAAATAGCAGGTACCCTACATTGATTGTTTCTTGATAATGGCCAAGGATCTGTTCAGAACCTAGCATTTACCATCACATTTATTATTTTTGTTTTGCATCAAGAAATAGCTAAGTCTTCTGAAGTTTAATTTATAAACACAATGGCAGTTTTGGACAAGATGTCACATTAACCAAGACTCTGGATTCATTCTAGAACCAAACCATAGAGATAGAAGAGGAGGAAGAGGTTGAGAGCATTTTTTTATGAAGCAACAATAACAGCAACAATAACAACAACAAAAATTAATTGATAATGACCTTCAATAAAAACAGCAGAAACAACAACAATAAAAAATAAATTGATGATAAACATGTGGGAGATATAAAATGAGTAATTCTTGATTGGGAAAGTTGGGGAGTGGGGTGTTTCAACAAAGAATAGGAGTGGCCAGGAAAACTCATGACGGGGGACATTTATGAAGAAGAAAGATAATTCAAAGATAAATTGTTAAAGGGTTCAAAATAAGGAGAAACAATGTTTAAGTCCCTGGAGTTAAACATTCTAATGAAAGAAGGAATAGAGGATAATTTTATTACCCTGATAAGATTTATTTATCAAAAAAAAAAAAAAAAACACAGTGCAATACAAAAAATAATAATATAAACATTGCTTAATGTTTGGAATAAAATAAGAATGTTCATTACGACTACTACATTCAGATATGTATACTATATATTTAGAAATTAATAAATACTAAACAAGCAATGGATCACTGAAAATCAAAGAGGAAATAAAAAAATACCTAGAAACAAATGAAACAAAAACACGACAGTCCAAAACCTATGGGATAGAACAAGAGCATTTCTAAGAGGAAAGATGATAGCAATAAAAGTTTACCCCAGGAAACAAGAAAAATCTCAAATAAACAACCTAAACTTACACCAAAAGGAACTAGAGAAAGAACAAACAAAACCCAAAATTAGTAGAAGGAAAGAAATCATAAAGATCAGAGCAGAAATAAATAAAATAGAGATGAAGAAAACAATAGCAAAGATCAATGAAACTTAAAGCCAATTCTTTGAACAGATAAACCAAATTGGTAGACCTTTAACCAGACTTATCAAGAAAAAAAGGGAGAGGGCCCAATTAATAAAATCAAAAATTAAAAAGAAGAAGTTACAACCAACAGAAATACAAAGGATCATAAGAAACTACTATGAACAACTATATGGACAAATTCTTAGAAAGGTACAATCTCCAAGAGTGAACAAGAAGAAATAGAAAATATGAACAAACCAATTACCAGTAATGAAATTGAATCAGTAATTTAAAAACTCCCAACAAACAAAAGTCCAGGACCAGATGACTTCACATGTGAATTCTACTAAACATTTACAGAAGAATTAACACCTATCTTTCTCAAACTATTCGAAAAAATTGCAAAAGAAGGAACACCTCCAAACACATTCTATGAGGAAGAGCATTACCCTGATACGAAAACCAGACAAAGATATCACACACAAAAAAAGACAATTACAGGCCAATATCATTGATAAACACAGATGCAAAAATCCCCAACAAAATACTAGTAAACTGAATCCAACAATACATTAAAGGGATGATGCACTATGCCTTATTCCAGGGATGCAAGGAACTTTCAAAATTTACAAATCAATCAGTGTGATACACCACATTAAAAAATTGAAGCATGAAAACTATATGATCATCTCAATAGATGCAGAAAAAGCTTTTGATAAAATTCAACATCCATTTATGATAAGAACTCTCCAGAAAGTGGGCATAGAGGGAACTTAACTCAACAAAATAAAGGCCATATATGACAAACCCACAGCTAACATCATACTCAATGGTGAAAAGCTTAAAGCATTTCCTCTAAGATCAGGAACAAGACAAGGATGCACACTCTCACCACTTTTATTCAGCATAGTTTTGGAAGTCCTAACCTTAGCAATCAGAGAAGAAAAAGAAATAAAAGAATCCAAACTGGAAAGGAAGAAGTTAAACTGTCACTATTTGCACATGACATGATACTATACACAGAATATCCTAAAGATGCCACCAGAAAACTACCAGATCTCATCAATAAATTTCATAAAGGTGCAGGATACAAAATTAATATACAGAAATCTGATGCATTTCTATACATCGGCAACAAAATATCAGCAAGAGAAATTAAGGAAACAACCCCATTTACCATCTCATTGAAAATAATAAAATACCTAGGAATAAACCTAAGGAGGCAAAAGACCTGTACTCCAAAAACTGAAAAACACTGATGAAAGAAATTGAAGACAACACAAACAGATGGAAAGATATACTATGTTCTTCGATTTGAAGAATCAATATTGCTAAAATGACCATACTGTACAATGGAATATTACTCAGCCACAAAAAGGAATGGAATTGTGTCATTTGCAGAGACGTGGATGGGCCTAGAGACTGTCATACAGAGTGAAGTAAGTCAGAAAGAGAAAAACAGATATTGTATATTAATGCATATATGTGGAATCTAAAAAAATGGTATAGATGATCTTATTTGCAAAGCAGAAATAGAGACACAGATGTAGAGAACAAACATATGGATACCAAGGGGGAAAAGGGAAGGTGGGATGAATTGGGAGATTGGGATTGACCTATACACTACTATGTATGAAATACATAAGTAATGAGAACCTACTGTATAGCACAAGGAACTCTTCTCAGTGCTCTGTGGCGGCCTAAGTGGGAAGGAAATCCAAAAAGAGAGGATATATGTATATGCATTGCTGCTTTGTTATACAGCAGAAACTGACACAGCAGTGTAAAGCAACTATACTCCAATAAAAAAAAATTAATTTACTACCCAAGGCAATCTACAGATTCAGTGCAGTCCCTATCAAAATGCCAATGGCATTTTTCACAGAACAGGAACAAATAATTTTAAAATTTGTAGGTAAACTCAAAAGACCATGAATAGCCGAAAAAATCTTGAGAAAGAAGACCAGAGCTGGAGAAATAACACTCCCTGACTCCAGACTATACTACAAAGCTACAGTCAGCAAAAGAGTATGGTACCAGCACAAAAACTGACAGATCAATGGGACAGGATAGAGAGCCCAGAAATAAACTCACAAACTTATGGTCAATTAATTTATGACAAAGGAGGCCAAGAATATACAATGGAGAAACAACAGTCTTTTCAATAAATGTTGCTGGGAAAACTGGACAGCTACATGTAAAAGAATGAAGTTAGAACATTCTCTAACACCATATACAAAAATAAACTCAAAATAAATTAAAGACCTAAATGTAAGACCAGATACTATAAGACTCCTAGAGGAAAACATAGGCAAAACACTCTTCCACATAAATCACAGTAATATTTTTTTGGATCTGTCTCCTGAAGTAAAGGAAATAAAAGCAAAAATAAACAAATGGGACCTAATTAAACTTAAAAGCTTTTGTACAGTAAAGGGAACCATCGACAAAACAAAAAGACAACTTACAGAATGGGAGAGAATATTTGCAAAGGATATGACTGATAAGGGATTAATATGTAACATATAAACAGCTTATACCACTCAATATCAAGAAAACAAACAACCTAATTAAAAAATGGGCAGAAGAACTGAATAGACATTTTTCCAAAAAGGAAATGCAGATGGCCAACAGGCACATGAAAAGATGTTCAACATCACTAATCATCAGGGAAATGCAAATCAAAACCTTAATGAGATATCACCTCATATCCATTAGAATGGCTATCAGCAAAAAGATGACAAATAATAAATGTTGGCAAGGATGTGGAGAAAGGGAAAACTCATACACCATTGGTGGGAATATAAATTGATGCAGCCTCTGTGGCGAACAGTATGGAGGTTTCTCAAAAAACTAAAAATAGAACTACCATATGGCCCAGCAATTCTACTCCTCAGTATGTATCCAAAAAATCTAAAACATTAATTCAAATAGATACATGCACCTCAATGTTCATAGAAGCATTACATACAATAGCTAAGATCTGGAAGCAACATAAGTGTCAATCAACAAATTAATGGATAAAGAAGATGTGGTATATATATATATATATACATACATACACACATACACACACACACACAATGGAATACTACTCTGCCATAAAAATAATGAAATTTTGCCATTTACAGCAACATGGACTTGGAGGCCATTATGCTAATGAAATAAGTCAGACAGAGAAAGACAAATACAGCATGATATCACTTATATGTGGAACCTAAAAAATACAACAAATTAGTGAATATAACAAAAAAGAAGCAGACTCAGATATACAGAGAACAAACTAATGGTTACCAGTGAGGAGGGGGGAGGGGAAATTTAGGTGTGGGGGAATGGGAGGCACAAACTATTGGGGATAAGATAGGCTCAAGGATGTATTGTACAACATGGGGAATATAGTCAATACTTTGTAATAACTATAAATGGAATGAAACCTTTAAAAATTGTATACATTTTTAAAAAAGACAAACATGAAAAAATAAAAGAGGGAAAAATAAATATAGTAATTATGTGTCTAAAATAACAAAACATGCAAGTAGTATAATACTTGGAAGTGAATTGTTAAAATTTTTTATTTGGAGACATTATAATGCTTTAAATAGAAAACTCAAGAGAATCAATGGACCAAATAGTAGACCAATAAGAGGGTTTAGCAATTTTGACTGATAAAGGATTCATAGCAAAAAGACAAGAGTGTTTATATCAAAAATAACAACCTGGGAAATGTAAAAAACATACCCAGAATATTTGCCACAGTGACAACTTTAAAATGCATATAAATACTAAAATTGGATCTTTAAACAGAAATTTTTTTAAAACTCCATTATTGTGTATAAGAATATTTTATTACAAGAGAGACCTACATTGTTATAGGATGACTAAATATTGTAAATATGTCAGTTTCCTAAACCAATAAATAAAGGTAATTAATTAAATGCCAGATTTTTATTTTTTATTTATTTTTGTTTGTTTTTTGTTTTTTTAATTAATTTATTTTATTTATTTACTTTTGGATGCATTGGGTCTACGTTGTTGTGCGTGGGCTTTCTCTAGTTGCGGTGAGTGGAGGCTACTCTTCGTTGCAGTGCAGGGGTTTCTCATTGTGGTGGCTTCTCTTGTGGAGCATGGGATCCAGGCATGTGGGCTTCAGTAGTTGTGGCACGCGGGCTCCAGTAGTTGTGGCTTGCGGGCTTTAGAGTGCAGGCTCAGTAGTTGTGGTGCACGGGCTTAGTTGCTCCACGGCATGTGGGATCTTCCCGGACCAGGGCTCGAACCCATGTCCCCTGCATTGGCAGGTGGCTTCTTAACCACTGTGCCACCAGTGAAGCCCAATGCCAGATTTTTAGATAAGCCAGACAAGTTTATTCTAAAATTTATATCAAGTAATAAAGGTTAATAAAAAGCTAATACTAATATTGAAAAATAATAGCAAATGACAAAAGACTTAGCTTGTCATATATGGAGACATATTAACAGTCATTTAGTATGGCTCAATATCAGTTGAATAAGTAAATATATAGTTCAAAGTTATAAATACATATATGCTTGGGAGCTTCATATGTAATCAATATGGCATTACAAAATCATAAGTGTTCAGAGAATTTTGAATTAACGGAGCATCAAGGGAATGCTGTACAACAATTAGATTACCAAAAAGTAGAATGTGGTATAAGATTAAGAATTGGAGATGGTGTATAGTAACTACTTCAGAAATGTAAACAATTGATACAATTTAGAAGAGTATTGCAACCCCATTTAGTAAAATTATTTTCAGTTTTCAGAAACTGGCTTAAATTTTTAAGATGACTCATCACGACATTGTCTGTGAGGACAAAAAGTTGGACATAACATAGGTTTTCATCAGTAAGTGATAGGCACAATGCATATCTGTGTATGATAGGTATAATGCAGCAGATAGAAGGACTGAGTTAGAGCAACACAGAGTACCATTCACTGATATCAACAATAAAACATTGAAAGCCCAGTTTATAACACAATATAATTTATGCAAATTAAAAAACACATATACAGCAAAACAAACTAGTTTTTAAGGATATACCATGAGATATCTATGTACACTTTAATTGATACATACATGCAGATCTTGATCTCTGATGGATATATTAATATAGCTATGTGTATATGTATACATATACATGATAATATATATAGGTATATAAGCTTGATTAGAATACAATTATGCATTTACTTTCTGTAAAGTGAAAATAGAATTGATTAGTCTCTGACAGTGATATATATCAATCCAACTTATGATTGAACAAACACTTCCCCAAGTTAAGCATCCCCTCTGCCTTTCAAATTTAGTAACTAATTCAGTATTTATCCATAAACTCTCATATGTGAAAAATGTTTTCACACATGAATATGCTTTCCACTTGAGTCAGAAAAACTGAAATATTTATTAAAATTATTCCAGGTCCCAGTCTCAGACATAGTGAATCACAATGTCTAAATTGGGGCCCAGGAACCTATCTAGTTTTAAAACATCCCAGGTGACTGGTAACCAGCCAAGTTTGGACAACAGGTGTTTACAAGTGTTTCCATTAAAAGTTCCAAACTGTGACAAAAAAGATAGAAATAATATTTCCATTATGAAAATATTGTGCCATTTGTTTTTATTATAACTTAATTTGTATTGAAATTAAGTATATCTTGAATAAAAATAGTAGAAAAGTTAGTAATATTTGAACATGTATTTAATGTCACTCATATCTAGTATATCTATTACATTTTAATTTGAATTATATAGCTTTTTTATTACCTAAGAATAAAACATTTTTCTTTGTGGAGGGTTATGTTTAAGGGAAAGATACATTGGCAGTTTTATTAAGTGAAGTTGAAATAGCCTCAGGGAAAAGAAGATTTCTCCTCAAGTTAGGTACTTTAGATTTTTGTGTCAAATTTTCAAGAATGAATAATCGCCAATTATTTTTCTTCTAGTCTTCAACCAGCTTCGTGTTTAAAACACATACACACACATGCAACACACATACACATTTTCTGTTTCAGAGGAGAGGGAAGTTCAAGGTCAAATGGTAATTTTGCCTCTAAAAAATGTACACATGTGTTTTTAAACCTGATCTAATATGGGTTGTTAACAGGAAAAAATGTTGGCCATAGATGAAAAACTTATATAACAAAAAGAATAAATTATTAGTCAAAATTTGAGAGTTTGCTTGAATAAGTATACATTGTTAAAGATATGTCATTTTGCAATAATTTTGACTTTTTTTTTTTAAATCAGTCATCAATTTTATACATATCAGTGTATACATGTCAATCCCAATCACCCAATTCAGCACACCACCATCCCCACTCCACCGCTGTTTTCCCCCCCCCTTGGTGTCCATACGTTTGTTCTCTACATCTGTGTCTCAACTTCTGCCCTGCAAACCGGTTCATCTGTACCATTTTTCTAGGTTCCACATACATGCGTTAATATACAATATTTGTTTTTCTCTTTCTGACTTACTTCAATTTGTATGACAGACTCTAGATCCATCCACGTCTCAACAAATGACTCAATTTCGTTCCTTTTTATGGCTGAGTAATATTCCATTGTATATATGTACCACACCTTCTTTATTAATTCGTCTGTCGATGGGCATTTAGGTTGCTTCCATGACCTGGCTATTGTAAATACTACTGCAATGAACATTGGGGTGCATGTGTCATTTTGAATTACGGTTTTCTCTGGGTATATGCCCAGTAGTGGGATTGCAGGGTCATACGGTAATTCTCTTTTTAGTTATTTAAGGACCTCCATATTGTTCTCCATAGTGGCTGTATCAATTTACATTCCCACCAACAGTACAAGAGGGTTCCCTTTTCTCCACACCCTCTCCAGCATTTGTTGTTTGTAGATTTTCTGATGATGCCCATTCTAACTGGTGTGAGGAGATACCTCATTGTAGTTTTGATTTGCATTTCTCTGATAATTAGTGATGTTGAGCATCTTTTCATGTGCTTCTTGGCCATCTGTATGTCTTCTTTAGAGAAATGTCTATTTAGGTCTTCTGCCCATTTTTGGATTGGGTTGTTTGTTTCTTTAATATTGAGCTGAATGAGCTGTTTATATATTTTGGAGATTAATCCTTTGTCCGTTGATTCGTTTGCAAATATTTTCTCCCATTCTGAGGGTTGTCTTTTCGTCTTGTTTATGGTTTCCTTTGCTGTGCAAAAGTTTTGAAGTTTCATTAGGTCCCATTTGTTTATTTTTGTTTTTATTTCCATTACTCTAGGAGGTGGATCAAAAAAGATCTTGCTGTGATTTATGTCAAAGAGTGTTCTTCCTATGTTTTCCTCTAAGAGTTTTATAGTGTCCGGTCTTACATTTAGGTCTCTAATCCATTTTGAGTTTATTTTTGTGTATGGTGTTAAAGAGTATTCTAATTTCATTCTTTTATATGTAGCTGTCCAGTTTTCCCAGCACCACTTATTGAAGAGACTGTCTTTTCTCCATTGTGTATCTTTGCCTCCTTTGTCATAGATTAGTTGACCATAGGTGTGTGGGTTTATCTCTGGGCTTTCTATCTTGTTCCATTGATCTATGTTTCTGTTTTTGTGCCAGTACCATATTGTCTTGATTGCTGTAGCTTTGTAGTATAGTCTGAAGTCAGGGAGTCTGATTCCTCCAGCTCCATTTTTTTCCTTCAAGACTGCTTTGGCTATTCAGGGTCTTTTGTGTCTCCATACAAATTTTAAGATGATTTGTTCTAGTTCCGAAAAAAAATGCCATTGGTATTTGATAGGGATTGCATTGAATCTGTAGATTACTTTGGGTAGTATGGCCATTTTCACAATATTGATTCTTCCAATCGAAGGACATGGTATATCTCTCCATCTGTTGGTATCATCTTTAATTTCTTTCATCAGTGTGTTATAACTTTCTGCATACAGGTCTTTTGTCTTCCTAGGTAGGTTTATTCCAAGGTGTTTTATTCTTTTTGTTACAATGGTAAATGGGAGTGTTTCCATAATTTCTCTTTCAGATTTTTCATCATTAGTGTATAGGAATGCAAGAGATTTCTGTGCATTAATTTTGCATCCTGCAACTTTACCAAATTCATTGATTAGCTCTAGAAGTTTTCTGGTGGCATTTTTAGGATTCTCTATGTATAGTATCATGGCATCTGCAAACAGTGGCAGTTTTACTTCTTCTTTTCCAATTTGTATTCCTTTTATTTCTTTTTCTTCTCTGATTGCCGTGGCTAGGACTTCCAAAACTATGTTGAATAATAGTGGTGAGAGTGGACATCCTTGTCTCGTTCCTGATCTTAGAGGAAATGCTTTCAGTTTTTCACCGTTGAGAATGAAGTTTGTTGTGGGTTTGTTGTATATGGCCTTTATTATGTTGAGGTAGGTTACCTCTATGCCCACTTTCTGGAGAGTTTTTATCATAAATGGGTGTTGAATTTTGTCAAAAGCTTTTTCTGCATCCATTGAGATGATCATATGGTTTTTATTCTTCAATTTTTTAATATGGTGTATCACATTGATTGATTTGCGTATATTGAAGAATCCTTGCAACCCTGGGATAAATTCGACTTGATCATGGTGTATCATCCTTTTAATGTGTTGTTGGATTCTGTTTGCTAATATTTTGTTGAGGATTTTTGCATCTATATTCATCAGTGTTATTGGTCTGTAATTTTCTTTTTTTGTAGTATCTTTGTCTGGTTTTGATATCAGGGTGATGGTGGCCTCATAGAATGAGTTTGGGAGTGTTCCTTCCTCTGCAATTTTTTGGAAGAATTTGAGAAGGATGGGTGTTAGCTCTTCTCTAAATGTTTGATAGAATTCACTTGTGAAGCCATCTGGTCCTGGACTTTTGTTTGTTGGAAGATTTTTAATCACAGTTTCAATTTCATTACTTGTATTTGGTCTGTTCATATTTTCTGTTTCTTCCTGGTTCAGTCTTGGAAGGTTATACCTTCCTAAGAATTTGTCCATTTCTTCCAGGTTGTCCATTTTATTGGCATAGAGTTGCCTGTGGTAGTCTCTTAGGATGCTTTGTATTTCTGCGGTGTCTGTTGTAACTTCTCCTTTTTCATTTCTAATTTTATTGATTTGAGTCCTCTCCCTCTTTTTCTTGATGAGTCTGGCTAATGGCTTATCAATTTTGTTTACCTTCTCAAAGAACCAGCTTTTAGTTTTATTGATCTTTGCTATTGTTTTCTTTGTTTCTATTTCATTTATTTCTGCACTGATCTTTATGATTTCTTTCCTTCTGCTAACTTTGGGTTTTGTTTGTTCTTCTTTGTCTAGTTCCTTTAGGTGTAAGGTTAGATTGTTTACTTGAGGTTTTTCTTGTTTCTTGAGGTAGGCTTGTATAGCTATAAACTTCCCTCTTAGAACTGCTTTTGCTGCATCCCATAGGTTTTGGATCATCGTGTTTTCATTGTCATTTTTCTCTAGGTATTTTTTGTTTTCCTCTTTGATTTCTTCAGTGATCTCTTGGTTATTTAGTAACGTATTGTTTAGCCTCCATGTGTTTGTGTTTTTTACGTGTTTTTCCCTGTATTGACTTTTTAATAATAGAAAAGTTTAATGAGAGGCATACAACCATGAAAAGAAGACTGTATATGATTTATGGGTATTTTATATGTAAAATATGAAAAATTCTAATAAACACAGAAATGCATTTTTTGCTTAAAGAATTCAAGGAATTAGGTAAACATCTTAATGTTTCTAACCTAGTAAATGAATATATGATCTTGGGTAGGCCCTTAAAAAGTTTCACTGGGAAAAAAAGTAGAGAAAATATAAGTTATTTTGATCATTCATTTTTTTCTACTGATATATGCTGAGTATTTATTAGCTTCCATGACTATATGAGATCAGGAACTACAAAGAGGAAGAGATAAAAATCCTGCCAACAAGGGTCTCACAGACGAATGCAGAAAAGTTACTGATAAGGAAGTCATACATAATAATGATTGTATTAATTAATGCTTGTAATAAAAGGAATAATTACACATTGTGCAAAGAGTGATTACAGAGGCATAAACATGAGAAATACACATATCAAATGGCACTTGACTCTGGGCTGTAGATGACGTTAGGGAAGGATTTCTAGACAAGGTAATATTTGATTCATGCTATTGAAACTAAATAGAGTTTTGTCACAAGACCAAAGAACAAAACATATTTAAGATAATAAAGAACATATATAAACAAAAGTAAGTGAGAAATGCCATGGGAAATTTGAGGAACTACATGAAGTCCATTACAGATACAAGCAAAGTACTCATGTCCATGAAGGATGTCTTATTTTCTACCTGCAGCACTTAGTAGTGTTGCCAAAATATGTCCTTGGTAATAGGAAAATAAGTTAAAGCATACCTAGGAAAACTACAGTGTGCAGATGTATTGAAAAAATAGAGACTAAGAGGAAGTAAAGACTAAAATTCTGCCTTGCTCTAGATTAATACTACAAAAGTAATGGAAATTCAGTAAGCACTCCCCCTCAAAGAAAAGAAAGAAAATCAATAAGCCCCATCTATTGATAGCATGAGAAGCAAACACAGACAGAGCTTCATCTGACCCTGAAAAAGCACAAGTTCCTAAACCATGGTCTCATTTCCCTTGAGCCCTACATGGGCAGTCCTCTTCGTGTTTTCTTTGCCCACAAAGAAAGTCCTCTTCTTTGTGTTTATGTGTATTTTTAACACTAAATCCTGTTTTTGAGATAACCTCAATAAATCTGTTTCTTACTGCCATAAAACGTAAATAAGATAGGAGGTATGGTGCAGAGGATGAGTGAAAGTTTTCAAACCAGACAAACATAAAATTGTATGTAAACTCTTACAAATATTGATTTTTGGCTTTGGCCATGTAGTCTTTCAGAGCCTTAGTTTTATACTTTGTAAAATGGGGAGAGGGTCTTCCCTGGTGGGGCAATGGTTAAGAATCTGCCTGCCTATGCAGGGGACACAGATTCGATCCCTGGTCTAGGAAGATCCCACATGCCACAGAGTAACTAAGCCTGTATGCCCCAACTACTGAGCCTGTGTGTGCTCTAGAGCCTCTGAGCCATAAATACTGAGCCCGTGTGCCACAACTACTGAAGATTGTGTGCCCTACAGTCCGTGCTCCACAACAAGAGAAGCCACCACAATGAGGAGCCCGTGCACCGCAACAAAGAGTAACCCCCGCTCACCAAAACTAGGGAAAACCTGCATGCAAAAATAACAAAAAAGGGGATAATAATATGCATTTTCATAAATTTCTTATCACCAGTGATTATATTAGTCTTGATAGCAAGCATACAATAAGCTAGTAATAAATGTTATTCAGTATTGTTCAATTAACAGTAATTATTATTGAAGGAATAAATGAGCCTGGATAGAGAAGATATCTATATTCAAGCCCCAGAGAAAACTCACTAATCATCTTTTTTATTCAATGTATTTGTCAATGTCTTAGTAGAGATTTAGATGGCATGCTTATCAAATTTGCCAATCACATAAAGCTAGTCACACCAGTTAATACTGCAGAATAATTAAGTTTTCAGAAAGATCTTGAAGCAGCCTAGCAATGAAAAATTAAAGTCACGTGTTTGGAAATTTTTTCTTAAATAAAGGAAAGTTTTCAGTACAGATAAAAATTTTAAAACTCTTTAAATAAGGTATTTGCTAGAAAACTATCTTACAAAAATAACACAGTCATGCAAGAATATATGTACATAGATGCTTACTACAGTGCTATTTAAAACCATGAAAAACTAGAGAAAAGCTAAAAGTCCATTAACTAGGAAAGTCTTAAATTCATTATGATGCACCTATATTATGTAATGGTAGACAGCTGTTAAAAGGATGAGGGTGAGCTTTCTGTAGAAAGGAAGTATTGTGCAATATTGAAGAACAAAGTTCTCTGGAGCTAGATTACCTGGGATAGAATCTCAGCTAGTGATCATGTGCTAGTTACTTAAGCTCTCTGTGTTTCCGTTTTCTCATCTGTAAAGTGGGAATAACAGACCTACCTCATAAGGTTGTTGTGATATTTATATGTTAATATATATAAAACTTTTAGCACAGTACCTATAATATAGTAAATGATATATGCCCATTCTCATTTATTAATAGTGTTAGTATGGAAAGTGTTCACAATATACAAAGTTAAAAAAAAATGCTGAAAGCTATCTATAAGTTGACTTCCTTTGTGTTTAAAAAATTAAGTAATTTCATTTATATGTGGAAATAAGTAAAAATATAGAATTAGATAAGACTGGAAATGGAGAGTTAAAAGTAAATAAAATATAGATACAGATATGAAATTACAATTAGAGGGAGAGAGATAGAAAGAGGAAGAGACGGAGGAGGAGGAGCAGGAGGAGGAGGGTGAGAGGTGGGTGGGAGAAGGGAAGAGTAGAAGAAAGAAGAGGGCAAGAGGGATTAATGACCAGAAGTCATTACAACTTTCATAATAGGAATTTTTAAAAAATTCTTTCTGCATATTAGAGTCCTCTGGAATTCCTTCAAACTAGAGTAAAAATATGTGTAATGTAAGGATGACTTTATATTTTTTGGAAAAAAGATAAAGGTGAAAACATTTGGTGACCCTTAAGCAAACAGGAAAGTACAAGGAAACAAGAAGCATTACATGAGTGTTATAGTTTTCATAGGGAAACCAATACATACAAGCAGAATTATCTTATATTTTTTACAAAAAAGTATCTTTAAAATTTTTTCTGTCGCGAATGCAAGGTAGCTGGGAACATGCAATTACATTACTCATAAACATAAGTTATTTATTTTAAAGAAATATTTATGAAAAATCTAGTTTTATTTTTAGTTTTCCCTTTTTCTTTACTTCTTATTAGAACATATTCTAAAATTAAAATAAGCTTGGCAAAACATATACATTTTCACAAAGAACCATTAATGTTCCCTAATTCATTTCATAATGAAGTGAAACATGGTTAATGTGTTCTGGTTCTTTCTACTAATATGTTCCTTTGTGTAGGTGATCCTCAGACTTAATATGAAAGGTGACTATGTCAAAATGCTGAAGAAAAACAGTTAAATGATCATTACAGGTCACTTAGAGTATAATTAGCATTAATGCCACTCACAGATTAGAGACCTCTGGCAGCTACCTATATCTGATCAAAATCTATTTTGTCAGTTTGACATTGGAGAAATAAAAAAAATCTGCTGAAAGTTTAGCCACAGAGAGGAAACCCATTTTTACTTGATGAATACATATCACTGGACTCAGTGGGGTTTGAGAAATGGCAGTGACACCCACCATAATCAGCTATTTGTGTACTCAGCCAGATGCCTCGTGTGCAACTGATGGCATGCATTTCAGCTTTTCAGTTAGGAGAACTATTTATTCTGCAGTGTAAATCAGACAAGTCAAATATGGTATGGCACAAGAGCAAATTGTGGTTCATATTCTATCTCCATAGGAATTATTGAAAAGGAAAAGTCATTTTCTTTTTGGTAAAAAGTAAATTTGATTGTAAAGTAAATGCAAAGTAATAGTATGCATGAAATGATTATGCTCCAACACAAATTAAGCAACAGGGGACCAATGAAAGGCTGTGTATGCTATAGAGGAGGTTAAACACTAAACTCACAGATGAAAACATTAAATTTGTAAGCATATGTAAAAACAGTCATTATTCCTACTTGCAAGTATATCATCTTCTAAGTGGAATATACTGAATTAATAAAAATGTAAATTCCAACTTGGTTTTCCATAACAATATAAGAAATTAACAGCATAATCTGATAAAATATTACAAATTTAAGAATCTAAAGATGTTCTATGAAAAATAGCACATTCTATTTTAAAAAACGCTAATTATAAGTTGCCGGTTAAGTCATTTAATATTCTGAGATTTTGAGGGTCTTTAACTGATTAATGTGAAATATTACCCATGCTCACAGTTGAAGTGCACTAGTACATAAAAAAGTGTACCAGAATACAGAAATAACTGTATACTGTATTTTCACTCCTTTTCAGACTATCAATGGGTAATATTTTTCATTTAACTTCCCAGTCTTTGCTATGGATGTTTCCCCATAAAAAGTCAACTTTGGAATTTCTAATAAATATGCATAATAAAATGAAGTCCTGCCTATTCTTCAATATAAATAATTCCACTATATCACTGCAGGTAAGGTAAAGCTTTCTCCTAATTTTCTATTTTTTTCTTGTAATGTAGGTAAAATATCTGATACTTTATAAGGAATAGTTACTCACATAAAGCTAAAAATTCAATAACAGAAGCCAGGACATTTTCTGATACATTTTTCTGAATAGAAGACAGAATTTAAATTATAAAATCCTCATTACTAGAATTTCAGAGGGGGCAAATTCTTATATTGATTTTTGGACCTGGAAACTTAGATAATTTATTTATGCTTGTATATTTCATTTCATTTATAAGTTTCACACAGTCCATTGTAGTTTCAGATAGAGTATAGGGAAATGCAACTTTTCAGAATGCTACAATGAAATAAACTCACACTCATCCAGAGCTCTCAATTTATTTATTTTATTTTTTCATTTAAAAATTAGTTTATTTTTTATTTATTTATTTATTTTAGCAAACACTTAGAAGTCCTTCGTACAAGCCAAAGTGTAGGTTTGCGTCTGGGCAAACAACCCAGTCATGACTCTGTCTTACAGCAATTTGTAGTCTGGATCCACTGTCCTCCATCATAGGAAATGAACATTCAACCTACATATACTCATTTATTCATGCATTCACGCAACCATTCTTCATTTTTATATTTGGAAAATAAAAAATAATTATCCTTATTAACTTATGTGTTGCTCTCTATGTGTCAGGTTCTATGCTAAGGATTTCACAAATAAATAATTTTAATTTTGCGACTCGATTGTCCTAACTATATATATAAAAAAGAGTCTCAGAAAATTTAAATCATTTACCCAGGAATACATAGTTAATGGATACAAGGAGAAGTTTTACATATTTCACTTAAGAAATTCTATAGACTGAAGAGTACAGTAGACTTTTCCAAGTCTAGTCACAAGAAACCTAGACCCTGGTTCCTAGACATATTCCATGGGGGGGAAAATGTGTTAATGCCCAAATAATTTCTGGAAATACACATAATCCCCTCTTCATACACAATTTATGTTAGTATTCATAAAGCTGTGGGAATATTGCACTGAAAAAGACTGCCTGAATTCTTTTCAAATCCAATATAAAACCTTGTTTTATGTCAAGTACACATTAATATTCCCTGACACGTGTAATACACAGAAAACACTTAGATAAACATTAATCTACAGGAATAGTTAAGATTGTGAACTCTCATTATGAAGAATGAGAACAGAACAAAGAAAACCAGCTATATTCACTTATTCACATAAGTCTAAAAATAAGAAACCTATAAATTCATTGGACAATGAATATTTTCCTGAGCCTTCCAGTTTAAAATGTCTTGATAAATTTTGGGAGAGTTAAAAACAAGCAAACCAACCAGCCAACAAACAAAACATTATCACTATTTGTTGTGGTCTGTTTAACTGTGCTCAGTTATATAACCTTACACCCTCCTTCGATACCAAGGATGTTGTCTTGTAGTGGTGAGCTTTTAATTACTAGAGTTAATAAGGGAAAGTGTGCAGTTGGCAAATTAGCAATCTATCACAACTACCCAAAAAATTTAAGTAACTCGTACCTCAAATAGAGATCAAAAGATCTGTCATCTTTGTATAAAAGAAACTGAACCTTTTTGTGTTACTTTACTTTCATTATCATACACAAGATTATTGATCTGATGGTGCTCAGAAACTTCTATATGTCCATCTGTTACTTTAACATTTTATCAGGTAGTAAGTAAGGATCAAACACACAATGACACTGAAGAGTCTTGTGAAATAATGACAAAGAAAGTGAACTCATTACCCCCATTTCAAAAGGTAAGATTTAATCATTTATCAGGTCTAAAATGATAGTGCCCACTAAAAAAAAAAAAATCTATCCTAACTAACTCACTGTCTTTATGCTCAATCACTCCCCGAGTTTAGTAGGATTAGTATCATTCTTTATTCCTTCAAGAGCAAGTTAACCAAGTTTATTTCTCATTACTCTTTTCTGAAGAGGCCTAATACCAGCACATTTCTTCCTAAATTTTTGTAGATTGTTGTGTTTCTATTTCTCCATCACACTCTCTCTTTCTCATAGGATAAAATGTATGGTTTTCCAATTTCCTGCTCTTGTGCAATCATTTGCCTCTAGTCTACACTGAAATGAAATGGAAACAATGCCTGAAAAAATTATTCTTCATTGTCTCAAACATCCTTGCTTTAAAATTTAAGAGAGGAGGAGGCATGGAAACTGAATGTGCAGCAAGGACAAAGCCTGATTCATAGGGTTCCCCTGTTCCTTGAGCACCCCTGGCCCTGCAATGACTGTACCCTGCCTGATTTCAGATACCCAGACTCCACCTTTACCTTTCACCTACATTGGTTTCCCCAAACGATGGGCATGTCTAAAATATCTTGAGGAGGACCTTCAAGATGGCAGAGGTGTAAGACGTGGACATCAATTTCCTCCCCACAAAAACATCAAAACTACATCTACCTGTGGAACAACTCCTACAGAACCCCCACTGAACACTGGCAGAAGACCTCAGACTTCCCAAAAGCCGTATGGCTGAAAGGGTCTTGGTTCTCCAGCCGGTGTCAGGCCTGAGCCTCTGAGGTGGGAGAGCTGAGTTCAGGACATTAGACCACCAGAGAGGTCCTGGCCCCACGTAATATCAATCAGGAAGAGCTCTCCCAGAGATCTCCATCTCAAGGCTAAGACCCAGCTCCACTCATCGACCAGCAAGTTCCAGTGCTGTACACCCCATGCCAGATAACTAGCAAGACAGGAACACAACCCCACCCATTAACAGAGAGGCTGCCTAAAAACATACTCAGTTCACAGACACCCCAAAACACACCACCAGAAGTGGCCCTGCCCACGAGGAAGACAAGATCCAGTCTCATCTACCAGAACACAGGCACCAATCCTCTCCACCAGGAAGCCTACACAACCCACTGAACCAACCTTAACAACTGGGGGCAGACAACAAAAACAATGAGAACTACGAACTTGTAGCCTGCAAAAACGAGACCCCACACAGTAAGTTAAGCAAAATGAGAAGAAACAGAAGTATGCAGCAGATGAAGGAGCAAAGTAAAAACCCACCAAACCAAACAAATGAAGAGGAAATAGGTAGTCTACCTGAAAAAGAATTCAGAGTAATGATAGTAAAGATGATACAAAATCTTGGAAATAGAATGGAGAAAATATAAGAAATGATTAACAAGGGCCTAGAACAACTAAAGAGCAAACAAACAATAATGAACAACACAATAAATGAAATTAAAAATTCTCTAGAAGGAATCAAAAGCAGAATAACTGAGGCAAAAGAATGGACAAGTGACATGGAAGATAAAATAGTGGAAATAACTACTGCAGAGCAGAATAAACAAAAAAGAATGAAAAGACTTGAGGACAGTCTCAGAGACCTGTGGGACAACATTAAACACACCAACATTTGAATTATAGGAGACCCAGGAGAACAAGAGAAAAAGAAAGGGACTGAGAAAATATTTGAAGAGATTACAGTTGAAAACTTCCCTAACATGGGAAAGAAAATAGTTAATCAAGTCCAGGAAGTGCAGAGAGTCCCATACAGGATAAATCCAAGGAGAAACACGCCAAGACGCATATTAATCAAACAATCAAAAATTAAATAAAGAAAAAATATTAAAAGCAGCAAGGGAGAGGGAAGACAGCAGAAGCAAGAAGAACTAAAATCCTGCAGCCTGTGGAACAAAAACCACATTCACAGAAAGATAGACAAGATGAAAAGGCAGAGGGCTATGTATCAGATGAATGAACAAGATAAAACCCCAGAAAAACAACTAAATGAAGTGGACATAGGCAACTTTCCAGAAAAAATATTCAGAATAACAATAGTGAAGAGGAGCTAGGAGAAGATGGCGGAAGAGTAAGATGCAGAGATCACCTTCCTCCCCACAGATACATCAGAAATACATCTACACGTGGAACTGCTCCTATAGAACACCCACTGAATACTGGCAGAAGACGTCAGACCTCCCAAAAGGCAAGAAACTCCCCACGTACCTGGGTAGGGCAAAAGAAAAAAGAAACAACAGAGACACAAGAATAGGGACGGGACCTGCACCAGTGGGAGGGAGCTGTGAAGGAGGAAAGGTTTCCAAACACTAGGAAGCCCCTTCACAGGCGGAGACTGCGGGTAGTGGAGGGGGGAAGCTTCGGAGCCATGGAGGAGAGCACAACCACAGGGGTGCGGAGGGCAAAGCAGAGAGATTCCCGCACAGAGGAGTGGTGCCGAGCAGCACTCACCAGCCCGAGAAGCTTGTCTGCTCACCCGCCGGGGCGGCCGGGGGCTGGGAGCTGAGGCTCAGGCTTCGGTCGGATCCCATGGAGAGGACTGGGGTTGGCGGCATGAACACAGCCTGAAGGGGTTAGCGCACCACAGCTAGATGGGAGGGAGTCCAGGAAAAGGTCTGCAGCTGCCAAAGAGGCAAGAGACTTTTTCTTGCCTCTTTGTTTCAAGGTGCGCAAGGAGAGGGGATTCAGAGCACCACCTAAATGAGCTCCAGAGATGGGTGTGAGCCACAGCTATCAGCGCAGACCCCAGAGACAGGCATAAAATGCTAAGGCTGCTGCTGCTGCCACCAAGAAGCCTCTGTGCGAGCACAAGTCACTATCCACACCGCCCCTCCCGGGAGCCTGTGTAGCCCACCACTGCCAGGGTCCCGTGATCCAGGGACAACTTCCCCAGGAGAACGCATGGTGCGCCTCAGGCTGGTGCAACGTCATGCTGGCCTCTGACGCAGGCTCGCCCCGCATCCATACCCCTCCCTCCCCCTGGCCTGAGTGAGCCACAGCCCCCGAAGCATCTGCTCCTTTAACCCCGTCCTGTCTGAGTGAAGAACAGACGCCCCCTGGCGACCTACATGCAGAGGCGGGTCCAAATCCAAAGCTGAAACCCGGAAGCTGTGCGAGCAAACAAGAGAAAGGAAAATTTCTCCCAGCAGCCTCAGAAGCAGCAGATTAAAACTCCACAAACAACTTGATGTACCCTGCATCTGTGGAATACCTGAATAGACAATGAATCATCCCAAATTGAGGAGGTGGACTTTGGTAGCAAGATATATTATTTTTTCCCCTTTTCCTCTTTTTCTGAGTGTGTATCTTTATGCTTCTGTGTGAGACTTTGTCTGTATAGCTTTGCTTTCAGTTATTGTCCTACTGTTATGTCCGTCCATTTTTTTTTCTTTTTAACTTAAAAATTTTTTTTTCTTAATAATTATTTTTTATTTTTTTATTTTAATAACTTTATTTTATTTTATCTTACTTTATTTTATTTTATCCTCTTTCTTTTTTTTCTTTCTATTTTTTCTCTCTTTTATTCTGAGCTGTGTGGACGAAAGGCTCTTGGTGCTCCAGCCAGGCATCAAGGTTGTGCCTCTGAGGTGGGAGAGCCAACTTCAGGACACTGGTCCACAGGAGACCTACCAGCTCCACGTAATACCAAATGGCGAAAATCTCTCAGAGATCTCCATCTCAACATCAAGACCCAGCTTCACTCAACGACCAGCAAGCTGTAGTGCCGGACACCCTATGCCAAACAACTAGAAAGACAGGAACCCAGCCCCATCCATTAGCAGAGAGGCTGCCTAAAATCATAATAAGGCCTCAGACACCACAAAACACACTACCAGAAGTGCACCTGCCCACCAGAAAGACAAGATCCAGCCTCATCCACCAGAACACAGGCACTAGTCCCCTCCACCAGGAAGCCTACACAACCCACGGAACCAATCTTAGCCACTGGGAGCAGATACCAAAAAAAACGGGAACTACGAACCAGCAGCCTGCAAAAAGGAGACCCCAAACACAGTAAGATAAGCAAAATGAGAAGACAGAAAAACACACAGCAGATGAAGGAGAAAGGTAAAAATACACCAGACCTAACAAATGAAGAGGAAATAGGCAGTCTACCTGAAAAAGAATTCAGAATAATGATAGTAAAGATGATCCAAACTCTTGGAAATAGAATAGACAAAATGAAAGAAACATTTAACAAGGACATAGAAGAACTAAAGAGGAACCAAGCAACGATGAAAAACACAATAAATGAAATTAAAAATACTCTAGACAGGATCAATAGCAGAATAACTGAGGCAGAAGAATGGATAAGTGACCTGGAAGATAAAATAGTGGAAATAACTACTGCAGAGCAGAATAAAGATAAAAGAATGAAAAGAACTGAGGACAGTCTCAGAGACCTCTGGGACAACACTAAAGGCACGAACCTTCGAATTATAGGGGTACCAGAAGAGGAAGAGAAAAAGAAAGGGACTGCGAAAATATTTGAAGAGATTATAGTTGAAAACTTCTCTAATATGGTAAAGGAAATACTTAATCAAGCCCTGGAGCACAGAGAGTCCCATACAGGATAAATCCAAGGAGAAACATGCCAAGACACATATTAATCAAACTATCAAAAATTAAATATAAAGAAAACATATTAAAAGCAGCAAGGGAAATACAACAAATAACACACAAGGGAATCTCCATAAGGTTAACAGCTAATCTTTCAGCAGAAACTCTGCAAGCCAGAAGGGAGTGGCAGGATATACTTAAAGTGATGAAGGAGAAACACCTACAACCAAGATTACTCTACCCAGCAAGGATCTCATTCAGATTTGATGGAGAAATTAAAACCTGTACAGACAAGCAAAAGCTGAGAGAGTTCAGCATCACCAAACCAGCTTTACAACAAATGCTAAAGGAACTTCTCTGGCAAGAAACACAAGAGAAGGAAAACACCTACAATAACAAACCCAAAACATTTAAGAAAATGGGAATAGGCACATACATATCGATAATTAGCTTCAATGTAAATGGATTAAATGCTCCCACCAAAAGACACAGACTGGCTGAATGGATACAAAAACAAGACCCATATATATGCTGTCTACAAGAGACCCACTTCAGACCTAGAGACACATACGGACTGAAAGTGAGGGGATGGAAAAAGATATTCCATGCAAATGGAAATCAAAAGAAAGCTGGAGTAGCAATTCTCATATCAGATAAAAGACACTTTAAAATAAAGACTATAACAAGAGACAAAGAAGGACACTATATAATGATCAAGGGATCGATCCAAGAGGAAGGTCTAACAATTGTAAATATTTATGCACCCAACATAGGAGCACCTCAATACATAAGGCAAATACTACCAGCCATAAAAGGGGAAATTGACAGCAACACAATCATAGTAGGGGACTTTAACACCCCACTTTCACCAATGGACAGATAATCCAAAATGAAAATAAATAAGGAAACACAAGCTTTAAATGATACATTAAACAAGATGGACTTAATTGATATTTATAGGACATTCCACCCAGAAACAACAGAATACACATTTTTCTCAAGTGCTCATGGAACATTCTCCAGGATAGACCATATCTTGGGTCACAAATCAAGACTTGGTAAATTTAAGAAAATTGAAATCTTATCAAGTATCTTTTCCAACCACAATGCTATGAGACTAGATATCAATTACACGAAATGTTCTGTAAAAAATACAAACACATGGAGGCTACACAATACACTACTTAATAACGAAGTGATCACTGAAGAAATCAAAGGGGAAATCAAAAAATACCTGGAAACAAGTGACAATGGAGACACGACGACCCAAAACCTATGGGACGCAGCAAAAGCAGTTATAAGAGGGAAGTTTATAGCAATACAAGCCTACATCAAGAAACAGGAAACATCTCGAATAAACAACCTAACCTTGCACCTAAAGCAATTAGAGAAAGAAGAACGAAAAAACTCCAAAGCTAGCAGAAGGAAAGAAATCATAAAGATCAGATCTGAAATAAATGAAAAAGAAATGAAGGAAACAATAGCAAAAATCAATGAAACTAAAAGCTGGTTCTTTGAGAAGATAAACAAAATTGATAAACCATTAGCCAGACTCATCAAGAGAAAAACGGAGAAGACTCAAATCAATAGAATTAGAAATGAAAAAGGAGAAGTAACCACTGACACTGCAGAAGTACAAAAGATCATGAGAGATTACTACAAGCAAATCTATGCCAATAAAATGGACAACCTGAAAGAAATGGACAGTTTCTTAGAAATGCACAACCTGACGACACTGAACCAGGAAGAAATAGAAAATATGAACAGACCAATCACAAACTCTGAAATTGAAACTGTGATTAAAAATCTTCCAACAAACAAAAGCCCAGGACCAGATGGCTTCACAGGTGAATTCTATCAAACATTTAGAGAAGAGCTAACACCTATCCTTCTCAAACTCTTCCAAAATATAGCAGAGGGAGGAACACTGCCAAACTCATTCTACGAGGCCACCATCACCCTGATGCCAAAACCAGACAAAGATGTCACAAAGAAAGAAAACTACAGGTCAATATCACTGATGAACATAGTTGCAAAAATCCTCAACAAAATACTAGCAAACAGAATCCAACAGCACAATAAAAGGATCATACACCATGATCAAGTGGGGTTTATTCCAGGAATGCAAGGATTCTTCAATATACGCAAATCAATCAATGTGATACATCATATTAACAAATTGAAGGCGAAAAACCATATGACCACCTCAATAGATGCAGAGAAAGCTTTCGACAAAATTCAACTCCAATTTATGATAAAAGACCTGCAGAAAGTAGGCATAGAGGGAACTTTCCTCAACATAATAAAGGCCATAAATGACAAACCCACAGCCAACATTGTCCTCAATGGTGAAAAACTGAAACCATTTCCACTAAGATCAGGAACAAGACAAGGTTGCCCACTCTCACCACTATTATTCAACATAGTTTTGGAAGTGTTAGCCACAGCAATCAGAGAAGAAAAAGAAATAAAAGGAATCCAAATCGGAAAAGAAGAAGTAAAGCTGTCACTGTTTGCAGATGACATGATACTATACATAGAGAATCCTAAAGATGCTACCAGAAAACTCCTAGAGCTAATCAATGAATTTGGTAAAGTAGCAGGATACAAAATTAATGCACAGAAATCTCTTGCATTCCTATATACTAATGATGAAAAATCTGAAAGTGAAATTAAGAAAAGACTCCCGTTTACCATTGCAACAAAAAGAATAAAATATCTATGAATAAACCTACCTAAGGAGACAAAAGACCTGTATGCAGAAAATTATAACACACTGATGAAAGAAATTAAAGATGATACAGATAGATGGAGAGATATACCATGTTCCTGGATTGGAAGAATCAACATTGTGAAAATGACTCTACTACCCAAAGCAATCTACAGATTCAATGCAATCCCTATCAAACTACCACTGGCATTTTTCACAGAACTAGATCAAAAAATTTCACAATTTGTATGGAAACACAAAAGACCCCGAATAGCCAAAGCAATCTTGAGAACAAAAAATGGAGCTGGAAGAATCAGGCTCCCTGACTTCAGACTATATTACAAAGCTACAGTAATCAAGACAGTTTGTACTGGCACAAAAACAGAAATATAGATCAATGGAACAGGATAGAAAGCCCCAAAATAAACCCACGCACATATGGTCACCTTATCTTTGATAAAGGAGGCAAGCATATACAGTGGAGAAAAGACAGCCTATTCAATAAGTGGTGATGGGAAAATTGGACAGGTACATGTAAAAGTATGAAATTAGGACACTCCCTGACACCATACACAAAAATAAACTCATAATGGATTAAAGACCTAAGTGTAAGGCCAGATACTATCAAACTCTTAGAGGAAAACATAGGCAGAACACTCTATAACATAAATCACAGCAAGATCCTTTTTGACCCAGCTCCTAGAGAAATGGAAATAAAAACACAAATAAACAAATGGGACCTAATGAAACTTCAAAGCTTTTGCACAGCAAAGGAAACCATAAACAAGACCAAAAGACAACCCTCAGAATGGGAGAAAATATTTGCAAGTGAAGCAACTGACAAAGGATTAATCTCCAAGATTTACAAGCAGCTCATGCAGCTCAATAACAAAAAAACGAACAACCCAATCCAAAAATGGGCAGAAGACCTAAATAGACATTTCTCCAAAGAAGATATACAGATTGCCAACAGACACATGAAAGAATGCTCAACATCATTAATCATTAGATAAATGCAAACCAAAACTACAATGAGATATCATCTCACACCGGTCAGAATGGCCATCATCAAAAAATCTAGAAACAATAAATGCTGGAGAGGGTGTGGAGGAAAGGGAACACTCTTGCACTGTTGGTGGGAATGTAAATTGATACAGCCACTATGGAGAACATTATGGAGGTTCCTTAAAAAACTAAAAATAGAACTACCATATGACCTAGCAATCCCACTACTGGGCATATACCCTGAGAAAACCATAATTCCAAAAGAGTCATGTACCAAAATGTTCATTGTAGCTCTATTTACAATAGTCAGGACATGGAAGCAACCTAAATGTCCATCATTGGATGAATGCATAAAGAAGATGTGGCACATATATACAATGGAATATTACTCAGCCATAAAAAGAAATGAAACTGAGTTATTTGTAGTGAGGTGGATAGACCTAGAGTCTGTCATACAGCATGAAATAAGTCAGAAAGAGAAAAACAAATACCGTATGCTAACACATATATATGGAATCTAAAAAACAAACAAAAATATGGTCATGAAGAACCTAGGGGCAAGATGGAAATAAAGACACAGACCTACTAGAGAGTGGACTTGAGGATATGGGGAGGGGGAAGG